>NW_011335090.1:0-5549 GCF_000735185.1 Notothenia coriiceps | reverse complement strand
AAGTACTCAGATCTTGTATTGAGTAAAAGTAGAAGTACTCAGATCTTGTACTTGAGTAAAAGTAGAAGTACTCAGATCTTGTACTTGAGTAAAAGTAGAAGTACTCAGATCTTGTACTTCAGTAAAAGTAGAAGTACTCAGATCTTGTTCTTGAGTAAAAGTAGAAGTACTCAGATCTTGTATCTTGAGTAAAAGTAGAAGTACTCAGATCTTGTACTTGAGTAAAAGTAGAAGTACTCAGATCTTGTACTTGAGTAAAAGTAGAAGTACCAGAGTGTAGGAATACTCTGTTACAGTAAAAGTCCTGCATTCAAAATGTTCCTCAAGTGAAAGTAGAAAAGTATTCTCATCAAAATCTAGTGAAAGTAGCGACAGTAAAAGTAGTCATTGTGCAGATTGGTCCATTTCAGAATAATAGATATGATATGTTTTATAATGATTGATCATGAAAGTGTTCTCAAAGCTGGTAAAGGTGCAGCTAGTCTGAATGACTTTGTATACTGCAGGGTAGCTTGTGGATTTACTCCAGGTGGAACTAGAGTCTGATTTAACACTTGATTAGATTTCACATCATTCATCCACATCTGTGAAGTAACTAAAGGTATTAAATACATGTAGTGGAGGAAAAGTACAACGTAGTATGAAATGGAAATAATATAGTACTAGTACCTCAAAATTGTTCTTAAGTACAATACTTGCGTAAATGTACTTAGTTAGTTAGTCCCACCTCTGTTCTTGTGTTTATTATGTAAATAACTTGAGTGCTCGTACTTCGTTAATTTCAACCATGCAATGTATTGTAAATAGCAGCCGATATGAGATGGATAACCCTGTCAGTGCTGACACTACTATTTTACATGAATACCCCTTTTTCACCAATGCACACCTACATTTACATTTCAATTGTCACTGTTTGCTATGGAGTTTGGCGAGACGTCTTAAACATAACAAGAAAGCAAACGGATGTAACCAGACACACATTAAAGAGTACAATATCTGCCTCCAAAATGTAGTATAGGAACAATATAAATGTACATAAAGTGAACATATTCAATTTTAGTAAAAGTACCTCACATTATTAAAATATAGGACTTGAGTAAACATATTAGATGCTTTGAAACTCTGCAGTAGACTATATATGTATTTGTTGAAGCCGATGTATAGGATAGATAACGCTTTAGGGGCTGACACTACCACTTTACATTAACACCCTTTTAACACCAATGCACAACTCATTTTAAAGTGTAATTGCCACTGTTTTCTAAGGAGTTTGGTGACATGTGTTTCTCCACCGACACGGATCTGCTTTAAACTGATGAAACAAGAAAAACACGCAATACTATTAGGATGTACTTCAATGTAAACATGATATCATTCAGAAATAGGAGTTAAATTACCTGTAGTGATAAATGTCCTTGCATTATTGACCCCTAAATCTGCTCCAGTTCTCAGGGCTGTGCGTAGCGCCATGTTGGAATGAGTTCTTTCGCTTTTTTTTCCCGAAGTACGGTGTCCGAGAGGAGCAAAACGATAAATAAATAATAAACAAATAACCCAAATACCACACAAATTTAATAAATAACGTTTTAAAGAGTTTGATGATAAAACATTCTTATAAAAAAGCGATTTTTAATTCATATTTTAAAAAAAAAAAGAAGATCGTCAGTACGTGATGGCGTCAGTTTTACGTAATGCGTCATCAGGAACTAGACGTTCCTTCAGATTCTCACAGATGCGGAGCACCAATGTAAAGAAGTGGTAGGAAATAACCTTTTATTTTGCTTTATCTATCAATGAATGAGTGTACAAATGTGCGGTAATATACAGTTTCATCCCTAGACTGTTTTAATATTATGAGTGTTGTGTCTCAACGTCCTTTCTGACGTCTACTTACGTGAATTGTGGCTAATGCTAAGCTAGCTAACGTTAGCTTCTGGGTTTGTTTTGGTTTTTACCCGTGGTTTCGATCTAAAAAGCAATGAATTGTGTTTTTTATGCGTTTTTGGGGAGTTTTCGTCTATGTTAAGGGCTGAATATGGGATATTGCTAACCCCTTAATTACAGAGATGTTAAGCAGTTACTGTCATGGTGGTTTCAGATATAAACACTGATATTAGTGCTCGATATCGATATGTGGATATTTATATACTGTCTTCTTTGGATTTGGATGGAAAAAGGCACAAGTGTTCTTGGTTGAATGCCTGATTTATAGATAAGCATGTCTCCTCAACAAGAATGCCAAATTAAAGTTTAATCATGTTTTGAAAGTTGTTGTTTTCTTGCCAACACTTAAAAAAAAAAGTCTACAAATGAATAAAGTGATATAATCCCAATATATGATCAGTGGTTTAACAAAATGCATCTCTAAAAATTAAACTAGTGGACCAACTCTTTAAGTCACAAAAGAGTCCAATTGTTTAAATGATTTACAAAAAGTCCATCAAAAGTTAGAGAAATATATATTTTACTTTTTATACTTTAAGTACATTTTGCTGGTGATACCTTTTACCTAAGTAAGAGTTTGAATGCAGGACTTTTACATGTAATGAAGTATTTTGACAATAATGTATTGGTACTTTTACTCAAGATAATTATCTGAATACTTCTTTCAGATCTGGCAAAATGTACCAATGTCTGCAACAAATCTTTGCTTCACATCGATGAAAATATATATTCTTCTACCGCTAATGGATAGATAGATACATACATACATACATACATACATACATACATACATACTTTATTGATCCCAATTTGGGAAAATGTTTGATATATGAAATAGAAATAAAATAGCATTTAAAAAGTAATAAAATACATATACATGTGGAAATACAAATGTCCAGTAACAAATATAATGCAGGATATTATTGTGCAAGAAAGGATTATTAAATAGAATATGAATGTAAAATGTCCAGTGGGAGTTATTAAGCTCTGGAGCAGACACCATCATCACGACCAACGTCTCCCTGTGTTCTTGTCGTCCGCAGAGATGTCAGCTGTCTCAGAGATGGATCCTCAGGACTCAAACCTCACCTGCATCATTTGTTTTGAGCGTTTCCGGATCCCCGTCACCATCCCCTGCGGACACACCTTCTGCCAGGAGTGCATCACCAAGCTCTGGGACACCAAGAGCAAAGCAGAAATCGGGCCTCAGTGTCCGCTTTGCCAGCAGGAGTTCCCCGTCCGTCCCGACCTGAAGAGAAACGTCTCCATGTCGGAGTTAACGGAGGCAGCAAACACCTCCTCCTCCTCCAGCAGGGAGGTGCTGGTGAGGGGGGGAGACGGGGGGAGAGCCATGCCGCTGTGCGACCGACATAAAAAGCCTATGGTTTATTACTGCCGCCAGGACAAGATGTCCGTGTGCTGCGTGTGCGCCATCTCCGAGTGTGCCCAACACAAGATGGTGATGCTGGAGACAGAGAGGGAAAGTCAAGAGGTAAAGTTAGTTTCCTAAAGAAGGGATTTCTGTTCAAAGTTTCTCTAAATCTGATTTCCCAAGGCCTGGAACAAAGCTAAACGTTCTGGGAACATCTTGGGAATACACTGGGAAAAATGCTGCTCCAAAAAAGGTGTTTTTGCTTCTAATAAGTGCAAAAATCTGCTAATATAAAAGTATAAATACCTGGTAAGAATTTTTGAAATAACAGAGGTAAATCAGATCTTGTAATTAGCCGGGAAAAGTTATTTTTTAACTATTTTTGACCACTATTTTGGAAATGTTGTGTTACTAAATAAGCCACAAATTGTAAAAAAAATTCAGTATCCTGACGTCAGTTGTTGATTTTCCAATAAAAATGTTAAAAAACATGTTTCATCTAAGATACAACTCAAAATAAGATGTTTCCAAGAGTCTTAACAAGATACTTAAGATACATTTTCTGAATCAAGACCCTATATCTCACTGCAATGTTAATAAGTTATTACTGAGTTCATGGTTTCTCTAAATCACATTTCTGAGGCCTGGAACAAAGCTAAACGTTCTGGGGAAATTGTGGGAACACACTGGAAGAAATTCTGCTTGAAAACAATTGAAAAAATACAAGTTTTCGCTTCTAATAAGTACAAAAATCTGCCAATAGAGGTGACATTTTTCTTGGTTAGATGTCTTGAAATAACAGAGGTAAATCAGATCTTGTTATTAGACGGGAAAAGTTATTTTTGAACTATATTTGACCAGAATCAGGACATTTAGTGTTACTAAATAAGCCAGAAATGCTCAAAATGATCTGTTTTCTGACGTTAGTTGGTCATTTTCATATATAAATGTTAAAAAAAAGTGTTTCATCTGAGATACAACAAAAATAAGAGTCCGAACAAGATATATATAAGATGCATTGTCTAAAAACAAGACCCTATATCTCAGTGCATTGTTACTACTTAAGTTATTAGGTGTTATATCAGGTGTAAATAAATATTCTGACTAGTTATTAGACAAATATACTTGGCAAGATTTTGAGTTTTTGTAGTGGTTAGTGAAATTGAGTGTTAACATATTGCAGTACATAACAAAGGAAAAGCCTTGCAATAAAGTGATATTAGTTTTTAAGGGAAAGGAAACTACCCAAGAATATTCTGGTGCAGGGATGACGTATTTCTGTGTTGGACCCTGAAGGCAGCATCCCTCTGGTCCAATGGGATTTCTCCATTCTACCACGTTTTGTTCAGAAAGGAACGTTTACTTATAAAGTACAACAACAAGTGTTAAAGGCAAGATAAACGCATTATAATATCACATTTCAGTCATTAAAAAGCCCAGAGAAGACCATTTAAAACAGGATAAAGTTGTGTATTAGTTAACCTGGATAAATGATTGTGTCCTTATTACTGGTTTGCTCTTCACAGATGCTGCTGGAGAGGAAGAGTAAGGAGGTGGAAAAGCTCACAAAGGAGACGCAGAAAAATATAAGCGACCTGTCGAATAATATCAGTAACGCTAAGGTAAGCATAGTGACATCACCATGTAATATTCCTGCTTCTATATACAAGTATGAACCTGAAAACGAGTGTGATAGGGCCCCTTTAAAGCAACTGTACCTTCATTTCTTTACATTGCAAAGCTGCAGCTGAAAGTAGATTTTAACGCCCTTTTTTCACGTTTTGTTCGCCTGGGCTTTTTTAGTTCAGATGATTTTGAAACATGAACCCTGTGCGATAGAAAGTTGTGTATTTTTTGTCCTCGGCCGCCCCGTAGTTTCAGAGCGCATCGAGTTTAAAATACCATCTACAAGCTGATGCTGACAGCCACGCTCCTGCCGTCAGCTTGCGGCAGACCACACTTCCACGCTCACCGACAGGCACCGACTGGCCATCGGGAGGACCGGGAGGGTGTGTGTATGTGTGGCGCGAGAGAGAGAGAGAGACCTTACGTATTATTGTTGTTGTTAGCATCTGGTGCTAGCTAGCTGCGCTAACGGATATAAGGAGCTGTTTAAATGAAAACAGAGGAGCGACATTTCGCCTACAACTGCGCCGAGCACTTGACTTTATGCAGGTAGCCAGACAGTGGGACATTGTGGGAAAAGTCAGCACACTCAGCACGGATAGTGCGC
>NW_011335089.1:0-4441 GCF_000735185.1 Notothenia coriiceps | reverse complement strand
TATATGTTGTACTTTGGATTCCTGAAGCTTTTAGTCTACTAACCCATCATCCAAGGGTGGTTTTCACTATAAGTAATGTTTTTTTTTTGGGCGGACACTATAATTTAATTTTTTTTACTATGTTCAATCTGAATTTTCTTTAAAATAAAAACAATTCTATATTGATTCTGACTTTTCTAAATCCAACTCACAGGTTTATAATTACTTTGAAAAAAAAGATGATTAATTTACCCCTTTTAGAAGTTATTGTCATTTGTTGTGGAAATGTCATTTTCGAGCCTGAGACCTGAAAAACAGGCTTGGTGCTAATAAGCCTAAACTTAACAGTTATTGGAATATATCTATAATTGTAAATTGAACTGATTGATCTACCTACCTTTGATTTCCTAATTGGGATAACATGGTCCAGTGGGAACCATTTACGCTAAATATTGCAAATTATTAAAAGGAAGCATTACTTATTCAATTGGATTTCAAAGGTGTGTGCTCTGTAAAATCTTCCTATTTCGACTCTTCTTTTACCTGTAGCTCAACGTATATTTTCTTTCGACTCCATTACCTAGTCCACAAATCCAAGGACTGAACAGAGGTCATGTGACTAAAAGACCAACCATCTGTCAAGCGATACTGTTTGCAGATATTAGCAACTCGGGCACTATGGTCAAATTTATTTGGGTTCCTGTTCACATAGGAAGTGTGGGAAATGATGGGTTGACAGAATTGAGTTAGGATATCATAGACATCTAAATCCAATTGTCAAAATGGAGAGGACATAGTATATCAGGCAAGGGAATCATGAATGAATGGCAGCACATATTGGATCAGAGAGGAAGAAATTGATTCAATGCAGGAAACAGTGGGCTTAAGGATAAGAAGTGGAGGAAAAAGCGGGAGCTTGCAAAATAGGACTTGGTGCAATCCTTGTCTGGCCAGGCAGTCTGGAAGCCATCAAGGAAAAGGTTGGAAACGTTGTAGATGGAAACGTTGCCTGAAAAGTCCTGAAGCCATAGATTGAAACGTTGTTGTCAGATATATGCAGTAATGCAACAAAATGGATGCTACTGCTGTTGAAATCAAAAAAAGAAAAATACAGTAAAGCGTATACGAGCACTTGGGCACCGACAGTAATTCCTTACTGAACATTGGAATCCCGCAAGAGGAGGTTGATGTTTGTGCATGTGAGAAACAAATGTGTATGTGAGGAATAAAATGTACTTCTATGAGTTTTAGCTGCCTATGGAGATGGTTGACTTTTGCTTGGCGAGCTGGCTATTCTTGGGGGTTCTATGAAAACCTGTGTGGTGGAAGCAATCTGCAATTTGGTAGATGGCATTCAACACCCCGCCAGCTGCCTAATGATATCCATAATGAGCCCAATGAAGGTTAACCTGATTTATTGCACTGAAAAGAGGTTTGTGCACCACAGGTACAGGGTCTTGGGGAAGCTACAGATTGCCTACTAACTATTACGTCTTGATATAATTCAACATATTTCCAATTGATCTGCTATTCTGAGTACTTCATTTTTGTGGGGGCTAGAAGTGGTGAGTCAGAATTTGTCTGAGTCAACTGACTGGTCTGAGTTGACTTGAATTCAGGGTAGTGATGGGCAAAGCAGTTCTTTCCAGTGCACTGAGTCACTAGAGACCATTCATTACAAAGATTTGTTTACTGGATCCTTCATTGCGTGACCAGAGTTCTGACTCAACGTAGGCTTTTGATTATGTGAAAACAATGTATAAAGATGCCCATCATCGTCATAAAAGAAAAAGGAAAGAGAAAAAGGTCTAGCTTTGTGCTTGTTACAGAATACAAAGTATAGTGTTGTGTTCAGATGGCAAGCAAGCTGTCTGCCATAAACTGATGAATTATTACATTATTATTGCATAACATTAAAATGAGAGTTGGTGAGATGCATGGGAATGGGTTAAAGAAGTGAAAAAAGACAGCATACAGAGAAAAACTAAATGGTTTAATGATGATGTCGGAAGAATTGCATTCGAATGGCAGTGTTGGGCAAATAACGTTAAGAAATTCACTCTTTTCATGACTAATTGAAAAAGGTAGTTATTTTTCAACAGAAAAAAGTAATAAAAACATTACTTGTTCATAATGACATTTGTGTTTACTTCCATTTCTCTCTAGAGCTCTCAAGTCTTATTACCAACTATTAAAGGTGGGGTAGGTAATTTTGGAGAAACCAGTTTGAGTGCGCTAGAATTTGAAAATACACAACCGGAAAAGATCTGCCGCTTCCTTACAGATCCTCTCCTCCAACACGCACAAACGCGCACATGACCAATGAGGGCACGAGATAAGTTTGTGCGCAGATGGAAGTCTGACAGGCAGGTAGGCCATCCAGTTATTTTAGCCGGGCCGGCTAAAATGATTGGTCGTGCTTTTTACAGTACTACGGCTTCAACAGATGACATTTTTTTATGGATTTTTTGTCAAAGCACTTAAGATATTCATTGCTATCGGGATGTTAAGAGCATTCCATGGAATATAACAAAAAGTGTATCTCAAGCTGTTTTCTCAAACTTACCTACCCCACCTTTAAGCCATCAGTGTTGGAGCAAATCCAAGTACTATGAAAGAAGAAGTCAGTAACATATATTTTACATTGATTAAAGGGGTTATTGGATAAAAATAGCTTGTTGCTAGGCAATGCATGCACAGCTATCAACAGTCATTCTTGATCAATGTAATAATGACGATGAAAATCGAAATGTACCTTGGGAGATTCTGAGAGAGAACCGTGGTTACATAGGTAACCTACATTTGGAAAAATAAACATTCAGTACACACTTCAATTTAAAAGAATAGGATTATGCTAATGGAATGAAAATAAAAAAATATTCATGTCTCACTTCATGTCTTGTTGACCTTGGAACAATGTATGTCTTTTTTTGGTGTCCCTTTGCTTTGTAAAGAGCAAAAAAGTATTTTTTTGAAAGTACATCACTTTATAAACAAAGTCTAACCTCACTTCACAGAAGCGATTAGTAATTCAAAAGGCATAGGAGACCTTTCCAAGGAATTATTCATTACAGCATTAGTATCCAAGTCATTCACATTTTGTCCATACATTTTATGAGAAAAATGTCGGAGGGGAAATGTTGCTTATCTGCTTTTCCTCCACTGATGCATCTCTATTTTACAGCCTCCTAAAAATAGGAAAATGAAGTTATCTCTCATTTTCCTCCTATAGTTGGTATATGTTGGGCCCAGTCTCAACCTATATTTTAGACTTGATTGTATCACAGCAGGAACTTTAATTAAACGAAAAGTTGATCGTATGAAAATGTGCTTTAAACTTGAGCAACAAGGCTCAAGCTAGTTTAGTCAACCGTCCAGATATTGTTGATATGCAGCTCAGCAAAATATATTGCAGATTAAGGACAGAAAATGGTTTCCCTCTAAAGATCAATGAAATGTTACAAGTAGAAAGTCCTTCGCCTTTGCTCTCAGTACTGTAAGTGTTTGATTTGCCTCAGGAGCTGAGGCTGGACTAATCTTTATTCCTGTCACACTAGTTGCAGATTACCCCCCCAAAATAAAGTATTTGAACTTCGGCTCTACACATTTTAAGAAGGAATACAGTTGCTTTCTCAGTGCCCCTGTTACATGTGGTCTATGGTTGGCCAACATTACATCATTTACACACATTACCGAAATGCAATGGAAAGAGTGGACCAGGAATTCCAATCCTGGTGCATGGATAGGAGCTTTAGGGAGAGACTCACATGAACCTCCATTCAGGAAACAACTGGTTTCGCTAAGAGTAAGAGGATTAACCCCCAACAGATTCACTGAATGTCAACACACTCTCACTCCATAATAGTCTAGGAGCGACGCTTGGTCAGGGTCCCGTGGCGTGCAGTTGTGATGCTCCTAGACTCCTTCATCTTCATAAAGGGACGCAAATAGCTTTCAACTGATTGCAATGTATTCCCATCTGCGGCGGGATTTGATGCTCATGGAAGCACGGCATTTGTTTGTGTCGCCTGCCCTTAGAGGCAATGTGAGCGTCCATTCCCATTGGATAACGGAGAATTGTACACCCGGAAGTAAGTATTCCCCTTAATGTCGATTGATTTTACAGTGATATCTGCACTACTCATCGACTAAAAAACACCAGATTATCCTTGTTAATTACACAACATTGATTGGTTTAAATTGTGTGCAATGCTTTTCTATTTTTCCCCTTCGATTCGGAGAAACAAATATTTTTTCAGAGTAAAGGATGGCAGAACTACACTACCCAGAATCCCCAGCTATCGTTTAGGACTACACCTTGTGCTCTGTTTGACAAACCCCGTTTTTTTTCACGATTCATTCCAATGGCTGGCGTCTATGTCACGTGAACTTCAAATTTGTCCCTGCAGAAAAAAAACATGGCCGAACTTCGTTTTATTCTCGGTGGAAAATGTCTATTTTA
>NW_011335088.1:0-1976 GCF_000735185.1 Notothenia coriiceps | reverse complement strand
TCACACTAAACTGCCGTAAAATACTTTAATCATTTTCTCATATATTCAATCATTTGAGGCATTTGTAATAATTATCTATTCCCCCTTATCTTTAGGTCAAAGTACAAGATAGCATGCTTATAATCCTCATGGAAACTGTGCACTCGCAGTAAATTGGCATGTTTCAAGATAATAAAACCCGGGTTATATTAAACTGGGATTTGTATTTAAGTAGCGCGCAGCAGGAGAGCAGCTTGAGAGTCAGAAGAAGAATTTGCTCATTATGTCCCTGACAAAATGACAGAAGAAGAAGCATAAAAAGAGCTTGTTGCACATTTTAATATGTGATAATCTGTGTGGGAGCATTTGTTCTGGCAGAGAAGGAAGCGAACACAGAGTGATCATTAGAAATGTTTTGTCTGTGCAGCAGAGAGACAAACCCAAAGCAGTTTACTGCCTCATTGCACTTCATGTAAAACACGTGTGCCATTATTACCCTGCCTGTTCCAATCAGGTCTTCAAATTTACATGAAGGGTAAATCAGCCGGCATGGTAAACGTTGTTAATGCCTCCATTAGTGGTGAGGGTGCTCATATCCTGCAAAGTTCAAATGACTGCGTTTTGTTTAGGAATCCATATTTTTCCTTGTTGTCTTTGCCACCATAGAAATCATTGCATTCATCTTCTCCTATTATTATCATGCATATAAAACACATTTATATATCAGATGTATCCTCCTCTCCGGTAAATCCGGTAAAACACTGAGTAAACCAGTGTTCCCATAAAAATCTATGTTTTTCCCTGCACCCTGTTTGGAGTGTAGCTAACATTTTCTCAGCTTGTTTCCCCTACTTTTTAAGATGCAGTTGTTCAGGAATATTAAACCCTGTGCCAAATTATCCACAGGTCTCCTACTTCCCAAAACAAATGTACCCCACTTTTTACACACACGAAAAAAAACCCTACTAAATAAAGCAGTTTTAGGTTAAAGACAGTATTTCGTCGCTGCAGTTAGCTCAATGGAAAGCTGATACAAGCTAAAGGCTAACGTTAGCTCAGCTGATTTATTTCTTAACTTAAGATCCAGACACTCATTATGTTTACTGGGAGCGAAATTACCCACACAGGTTCCCTCCTCTACAACACAAAAATGATGGAAATGCTGAGTTAAACTGTTACAAAATATAGCAGTTTTAGTGTACAAAGGTTAGAGTAGCTACGAGCTAATGCTAATGTTTGCTATGCTTCTTTCTCTTAATAACTTATGATGATATATCAATGTTCAGGAGGTTTGTTATGGAATCATAACTATCCACAGAGGGTCTTCTCTTTGAACGGACATGATGAATAAATCAGACAAAAAATGCGAAATATAGCAGTTTGTGGCTCAGAGTGGCTACAAGCTAAATGCTAACGCTGACTCAGCTTGTTTCTGGAAGAACCATACGTCTTAAATGACTATAATGTTAAAATATTGAAGAAAAAACCCCAAATAAGATCTAACCAGATCTAGCTGAGCAGAAAAAGTTACATTCTTATGTAAATAAATAACGGAAAAGGAAAGGGAGAACAACTCTGATAACAATATTCTGATATTGAATTTTTAAATTGTTTTAATTCGTTCTCATATTTCCTCATTACCTTCTGTTTTTTTTTACATTTCCACAATTTTACGTATACTTATTTACTATTTGTATTTGTCTTTAGATTTCCACATTTTATTGTTTACTTTGATATCAATTTGTTATTTCTCTTCATATTCCACATTTTGACTTACATTAATATATTACAGTAATGAAGCTCAGCATAAGTTCAACCAGGAAGACCGTCTTTTCTCATTCATTTACTATTCCCATGTTACTACTCTCTCCTCTCTCAATAACGGCCCGTCCACACACAGGCATGAAAAAAATCTTGATGCTGGGCGTGTCTGAAGCTTGGCGATTTTTTGCGAGCAACGCGACCAACAACCAATCACATGAATCTCCCGCCCCCGA
>NW_011335087.1:0-2488 GCF_000735185.1 Notothenia coriiceps | reverse complement strand
CTAAAATTAGTTAATCAGAACCTTTTTTACCCCCTTTTCCCTGCTAGAGAGCAGGTACTTTCGTGGGAGAAAAAGGTTCCGTCTGATTGGCTGGGCGGAATGCAAACCACGCCCCGTAAAACTCCCAAAAAGTTTTGTGAAGCCGCCATTTTATTATCCTTGCATTAGCATTATTAGCATTAGCACTAGCCCAGCGCAGAAACGCAAAGAGACCAACTTGGCAACACAAAAGAAAACATGGGAGCGGTGGAGATGAGGAGGTGTCGGCGTTCTGGCGATTTACTCGGAAGCCAGTCCCCAACTCCGGGGACTTCCGGCCGGGGACTTCAGGCGGCAGTATACGCCGTGAAGTTGTTTGCGGCCTGCCAGCAATCCCAAAGCAGAAGAAGAAGAAGTGACGTCAGCGGATTCATTTGCTCTTCTCTCAGGGACTTATTCCGGTGTGGACGCGATCGGCTCTTAGTTCATGGGAGTACTAACGGCCCGTCCACACAGCGGTGTGCGTTGAAGCTTCAACGCTTCGGCCCGTTCACTTTGAATGGGGTGACGTCACGATTTGCCGAACTGCATTGTGGGAGCGTCGCTACGCGTTGCTCGCTGCAAAAGTTGAGCAATGTTCAACTTTTAAAGCTTCGGCGGAAGCATCAGCCAATCAAAACATATGCCAGTACAAGCTTTAGCCAATCAAACCGCGTGCCTGTGTGTCTGGGGCGGGAGATTCATGTGATTGGTTGTTGGTCGAGTTTCAGACACGCCTGCCGGCAAGCTTCAACGCACGCCGCTGTGTGGATGGGCCGTAAGTGCTGGGGGCTAAGTACGGCAAAGTACTTGGTGTGAAAGCGGCTAATTGTATCATTAGTGCTCGAGTTGACTGCCTGAACTAGCTTGCAGGCTTCGCCCCATTAATTCAATGGTACATTGGAAAAAGTCAAATTTTAAACTAAACAAAAAACAGAAAGAAGACGAAGAGCCGTGGACTTACTCGCTTTAAAGAAAATCTAATTTATTCTTAGGTGTTATGCTTTTAAACTTTAATTGTATTTATCCTATTTTAACGTATATTATCAATCGCACAATGATTGTTTCTGCTTTTTCGTTAATCACCTTGAGATGTTGTTGTATTTCGTGCGCTGTATCAATTAAATTCACTATTATTGTTAAGCTTGTGGCTGCAATGCAACTTAATTAAGTTTAAGTGGAAAGGTAAACATAAAACATAATCCTTTTCTCTGCATCAGGACGAACAATTACGATATTTTTAGACTTGAATCTTGATCGGGGCTAACCGAAAGTCAGGAGCCGATCAATCAGTCGATCTAAGAGGGAGAAACTAGAATTAATCAGAGTACGGTTTCATTACGATATCCGAAATCTAGTACAATATCTAGGCTCATATCATGATACGGTCTTACCTCGTTCCAGTCCACAGAGACCGAGATGACGTTCTCATCTTCTTTATTTTGAGAATTTTAAGATCTCCTTTTCCTTGTGCGTTTACTGCTGCATTGCTAAAGATAAAGACAGACACACCGTTTTTAAGGTTGTTGTTCAGTGTAAAGGTGAAGGGTTTGGAAGAAATACTCAGATATATTACTCAAGTAGAAGTAGCAGTACTAAATTGTAAAAATACTTATTCACAATCAAAAGTCCTGCGTTCAAAATAGAACTCCACTACAAGTCCAAAAGTATCACATACCCAATTTTTTCGAGCTCATTTAATTATGTTATATAATGCTGCTGGATATCTTATTAACCTACAATAATATATATATTTTGGATAAGCTAATAATCTCAGTCTGTAAAGTAACTAAAGCTATCAGATAAATGTATGAGAGTAGAAAAAACAATATGAGCTTTAAAAATGTAGTTTATCACGTTTTTATTTTAATCCAAAATCTTAAAGGTCTACTATCACACTATTTGTAGGCATATATTATGGTTCTCAGATATATAAAAATACATAAACATGTCTATGATGTGTTTTTCTCAAAATACAAACAGATCATGTGTGAAGCTGACAATTGAGCGGCCCGAACAAGCAAGGAGGCAGAGGCAGAACGTCCAAAATTATAACCCGGTGTGGGCATTTATTAAGTCATGTGCATTTTAGAAATCCCTCATATCCCTCTATTTCAGCTGTTAGAGAAACGCTGATTTTGGGTCCTGAGCTTGAAAAAATAAAAAGAGGAGGCGGAGCTAATGCCTGATCAGAATTCTACCGGAGATAAAGTTAAATTCTGCTGTGATAAAACGTTATCCTGTTCTAAACCACATCAAGGATTATTTCTGAAACAGTATGGAGCTCAAATGCTTTTTCTGCGGGTTTTTTCACAAGGTGAGTTCTTTTTTTTAATTTCCTGCTTTTTAAACACATGTGCTCTCCCGTACAGGTTAGCTCTGAGTGTTAGCGATGCTAATGTAAACAAAGACGAGATTATGTCCAAAACACGTCAGGCATTGTTTCTGAATTCTGATAGCAACTAGCAAT
>NW_011335086.1:0-999 GCF_000735185.1 Notothenia coriiceps | reverse complement strand
TACTAGGAGAAATGAGTAGACTAACTAGGAGAAATTAGTAGACTAACTAAAGAAATGAGTAGACTAACTAGGAGAAATGAGTAGACTAACTATAGGAGAAATTAGTAGACTAACTAGGGAAATATAGATAATAGGAGAATTAGAGAAAGAGAAATTAGTAGACTAACTAGAGAAATTAGTAGACTAACTAGGAGAAATTAGTAGACTAACTAGAGAAATGAGTAGACTAACTAGGAGAAATTAGTAGACTAACTAGGATAAATGAGTAGACTAACTAGAGAAATGAGTAGACTAACTAGGAGAAATGAGTAGACTAATTAGGAGAAATTAGTAGACTAACTAGGATAAATGAGTAGACTAACTAGAGAAATTAGTAGACTAACTAGAGAAATGAGTAGACTAACTAGGAGAAATGAGTAGACGAACTAGGATAAATGAGTAGACTAACTAGAGAAATGAGTAGACTAACTAGGAGAAATGAGTAGACTAACTAGGAGAAATTAGTAGACTTACTAGGAGAAATTAGTAGACTAACTAGGACAAATTAGTAGACTAACTAGGAGAAATGAGTAGACTAACTAGAGAAATTAGTAGACTAACTAGAGAAATTAGTAGACTAACTAGGAGAAATGAGTAGACTAACTAGAGAAATTAGTAGACTAAGTAGGAGAAATGAGTAGACTAACTAGAGAAATGAGTAGACTAACTAGGAGAAATGAGTAGACTAACTAGGAGAAATTAGTAGACTAACTAGGAGAAATGAGTAGACTAACTAGAGAAATGAGTAGACTAGCTAGGAGAAATTAGTAGACTAACTAGGAGAGATGAGTAGACTAACTAGGAGAAATTAGTAGACTAACTAGGAGAAATTAGTAGACTAACTAGGAGAAATGAGTAGACTAACTAGGAGAAATGAGTAGACTAACTAGGAGAAATTAGTAGACTAACTAGGAGAAATGAGTAGACTAACTAGAGAAATGAGTAGACTAACTAGGAGAA
>NW_011335085.1:0-457 GCF_000735185.1 Notothenia coriiceps | reverse complement strand
AGATTCATGTGATTGGTTGTTGGTTGCGTTGCTCGCAAAAAATCGCCAAGCTTCAGACACGCCCAGCTTCTAGATTTTTCAAGATTTTTCATGCCTGTGTGTGGACGGGCCGTAACAGAGCACTTATATACTAACAAAGGACTGGCTTATTTTAAATGCCAGTTGAGTAGGACTTGAAATGTTTGGCTCTATGAAACCTGATGTACTTATATGATTCTGTTTTCTTAAAGGTTGTATCTTCCTGGTCGAATGCACTTATTGTAAGTCGCTTTGGATAAAAGCGTCAGCTAAATGCAATGTAATGTAATGTAATGTAATTTAAATGCAAGCCCGTCGGAAAAAGTCAAGAAATTAGCGAAAACTTTAAAAAAGCAGCATCTGGCTGCATTTCAATGATATTGGAGAAAGCAAAGCTGAGTGTAGGATTTGTAAAATGAAAATAACTTTCAGAGCAGGG
>NW_011335084.1:0-1574 GCF_000735185.1 Notothenia coriiceps | reverse complement strand
TTTTTTTTTTTAACAGCCAATGCTACCAAACACAATATCAATGCTAAACCGCAAACAGATACTCACTTTGTCTCAAATTATCCCGGACGAGCCCCCATTTTTTCTTTTGTGTGAAAAAAAACGAATATCCGACTAATGAAATTGAAACCCGAATAGTTGGCCAACGAACGAATAGTCGAATATTCGGGTACAGCCCTAGTGTGCAGTTCCATCTAGCAACAAAAACCTCCCCTCATTGTGCTGACTGCCGGTTGTTGTGTGCTGTGCCAGGCTTCGGGCTCCCTGATGAGGTGGTGATTGAGAAGAGAAACAAGGGCGACTCCTTTGTGGAGTCCACAGGCGCTAACGTGAGCCTGTCCAACATCAAGTTCATCCAACACGACGCTATTGAGGGAATTCTGTGTGAGTACATGACAGGGCCCCCCTGTACATCTCTGTACCCCCCCCCCCCTCTAATTTGACTACATTCAGCAACAAGGTTTCTCAGATTAGAGCTGTCTGTCCCTTCTGAGTCACCCCACAATAACTATTCTTAGGGATGCACCGAATATTCGGCCGCCGAAAATTATCGGCCGAAAATGGTTAAAAAGGCCCTTTCGGCCGAAAGGGCGACCATGCTCGCGGTTGGCTCACAGCCAACATGTCTGGCACTTGGAGATATTTAAAAATATCAGACAAAGAGGCGCGGATTGCGATTTGTAAAACGTGTTCAGCTGACATTTCTCGTGGGGGTGTAACTGCAAAGACTTTCACCACTTCGGGATTACTCCACCACTTGAAATCAAAACACCCGGACAAATATGCGGAGTAAGATCAAATCACAAGCACTGACAGCGAGAGACTGTTCAGCGCTGCCTCTCATGTGCTTGATGAGAAGAGGAACAGACTTATGGCTGATAAAGCAAAGAAGCTAATGTTCATTAAAAAGAACCTCCCACTTTTCCTTAATAAGTAGACAAGGCTGGCTTATCATAAGCTTATCTAGTTCTACATGTCTACTCTATACCCACTTTCCTGAACAATTTTCCTTGTGAGTTATAATTCACCATCTCAGGTTATCATTAGTGGGAAATGACAGCAGCACAGTGTTCAATATATTGTACTTTCGGTATCGAAATGATACAATGTTGTTTACATTGCTCATGAGGACAGACCACCTTATTTGCAGATTCTTGAAATTGTAATTTAATTTGTAATTGATTGTGGATTTTGTATCCAGTTTTCACTTTATGTATCTTTATACAATGTTTACTACTTTGCTTATGAGGACAGACAGCCTTATTTACAGATTCTTGAAATTAAATTGTAATTTCATTTGTAAATAGTTACATTCATGTGGATTTATCCAGTTTGCACATTTGTATGCATGCACTTATAGGTGCATTTGTTGTTGTTGAAGGCCTGGCTGTTACAGTCTTTATTTACACTATTTTGTTGTAGGCCTCCTGGCCTATGTTTATGCAGTTTTAAAGCACCTTGGCTTTGTTCTGAATGCACTTTGTTGTAGTTATCCTACAGAGAAAAGAAAATGCACTTGACTTAGAAAGAATGTACTGTATGCATTCAAAAGTGCT
>NW_011335083.1:0-413 GCF_000735185.1 Notothenia coriiceps | reverse complement strand
ATGTATGCAAAAATGTATGGCATATGGCTGTCTAACAGAAGTTAAATCAATTTCTCACTTATTCTGACAATGTACTTAACCCCAAATAAAAGAACCCCATAACAAGAGTTGTTAAATAATAGTGAAGTCACGTTGTAATAATAATAACTCATCTCTCTTTCGTTTTATTTTTCAGCTTTGCCAAAAGCCACTGTGTCAAGTGTCCTTCCTGGGTTGCCGTCCGGAGTTCTCCAATATGGCGGACCATCTCGCACATGCGCAGTACCGATCGGGCAGGGGGACAGATCGGGTAGTGACAGCTATATATATCTATGGTGACAGCCGCAAACCACTTCACGGCGTATACTGCCACCCGAAGTTCCCGGCCGGAAGTCCCCGGAGTTGGGGACTCCCAGCAGCTTCTACTGAAGCTT
>NW_011335082.1:5672-32720 GCF_000735185.1 Notothenia coriiceps | reverse complement strand
GAAGGATAATAATGTGTTATTGTTGAGTAAATGGAGAATTGCACAGGGGAAAATACGTAGATCTATGCCACAATTTTAGATGCAGATTTTGTTAAACTAATGGACCAACGTAGTTATTACTAGGGCTGTGCAATTTAATCGATCCTGCGATATATATCGATATTTTGTTCTGGAGAATCTAGATACACAGACTCCGGTGTCTTCTTCTCGCAGTTAGTGTGAAGCGGTTCAGGAGAATGGCGGCAAACATTAACCCAGCACCTTCGTGCTTAAAAGCAGATGTGTGGGAGCACTTCGGCTTTAAAAATAAGAAGGAAAGCGACAATTTAGATAAAACTATGGCGGTTTGCAAGCTGTGTCACACAAACATGAAATACTCTGGAAATACCACTAACCTACGAACCCACCTACAACGTCACCACCCGGACAAGGTAATGCTAACTGAGGAACTCAAGAAGCTGCTGCCGCGGGGTGACTCAAAACAAACCGTGCCGGACAGCGATGGCGCTAACGGCCACACTGAATCCCTGGGTTTTCGTCTTTTTAACTCCCCTTCACACCCTCTTATTTTGGGCTACCCATGGCTGGTAAAACACAATCCCCACATGGACTGGTCCACCGGGAGAGTTTTGGGTTGGCATAAGGATTGTTTGGCCACATGTTTCCCTTCTGCCCCGGCTCCAGAGAGACCTCTGCCCTCCACCCATGTGACTGTTGCCCTGACTACTGCTGTCTCTACCACTCTCCAAGCTGCAGCAGACTCTGATTTTCCGGATCTTAGCAGGGTGCCCACCTGTTACCTGGACCTGAAAGTGGTTTTCAATAAGACTTGTGCTTCCACCCTGCCCACCCATCGACTCTATGACTGTTCCATTGACTTGTTCCCTGGGACCTCTCCCTCTAAGGGACATCTATACTCCCTGTCAGGCCCGAGAGGGAAACAATGAAAGATACATTGACCCCTCCCTTGCTGCCGGGATAATTTGGCCTCCCTCCTCTCCGGCTGGAGCAGGCTTCTTCTTCGTTGACAAGAAGGATAAGACTCTTCATCCATATGTTGACTACAGAGGGATACATGACATCACCATAAAGGACAGGTACCCCCTTCCTCTTATCTCTTCGGCATTTGAACTATTACAGGATGCAAAGATCTTTACTAAACTTGATCTTCGAAATGCATATCATTTGGTAAGGATAAGGGAGGGGGATGAATGGAAGACTGCTTTCAACACCCCTTGTGGTCATTAAGAATACCTCGTAATGCCATTTGGGTTAACCAATGCTCCAGCTGTTTTCCAGGCTCTGGTTAATGATGTTCTCCATGACATGCTCAACCAGTTTGTTTTTGTCTACCTCAACGACATTCTCATCTTTTCTCCGGATGAGACGACCCACATTAAACGTGTCCGCTAGGTGTTGCAGCCTCTCTTGGAAAATCTACTATTTGTGAAGGCAGAGAAGTGCGAGTTCCACATCCCCCGTCTTTTACCTGGGATTTGTCATATCGGAGAACAGCATTCAGATGGACCCATCAAAGGTCAGTGCAGTCACTGAGTGGCCTACATCTTGGGGCAGCCATCTCTCAAAGATCGAAGAGAGACAACAAGCTCCACCTCTGTGCTTTCCTGTCTCACAAACTCTCCCCAGCCGAGAGAAACTATGATCAATGAATCAATCAATCAATGTTTATTTATATAGCCCAATATCACAAATGTTACATTTGTCTCAGTGGACTTCACAGTTTGTACAGAATATCAGTATGACAATACGACACCCTCTGTCCTTATTGATGTGATATGGGTAACAGGGAGCTCTTGGACATTAAGGTGGCTTTGGAGGAGTGGCGCCACTGGCTGGAGGGAGCCAAGCACCCTTTCCTAGTCTGGACCGATCATAAGAACCTTCAGTACATCAGATCTGCAAAATTCCTCAACTCTAGACAAGCCAGGTGGGCCCTATTCTTTACCCGATTCAACTTCACTCTGTCATACCGTCCCGGTTCTAAGAACGCTAAAGCTGATGCTCTATCCCGCCTGTTTGATTACGATCCAGCTCCTGGCACTCCCTCGCTAATCATTCCTCCCTCTTGTGTAGTGGGGGCAGTCACATGGGACATTGAGGAGAGGGTCATGCAGGCGAGTGCTAATGTTTTGGTTCCCTTCGGTTGCCCACAGAACCGGTTGTTTATTCCTGACCCCCTTCTCTCTCAGGTCATCCACTGGGCACATACTTCCCTCTTCTCCTGCCATCCTGGCGTTCGCCGCACCATGTTCTTCATTAAGCAGCGGTTCTGGTGGCCCTCCATGGAGTGGTCGGTCGAGGACTACGTGGCAGCCTGTTCAGTCTGTGCCCGGAACAAGACTTCCCGTCAGCCCCCTTCTGGTCTTCTGCGCCCGCTTCCAGTGCCACATCGCCCCTGGTCTGACATCTCGTTGGACTTCGTCACAGGGTTGCCGCCGTCTCAAGGTAACACCACTATTTTGACAATTGTGGATAGATCTTCGAAGATGGTCCACTTTCTCCCGCTGCCTAAATTTCCATCTGCCAGAGAGACAGCAGAGGCAGTGTTGTTCCATGTTTTCCGTCTCCATGGTTTCCCTAGGGATGTTGTGTCAGACCGGGGCCCACAGTTTACCTCACAGTTTTGGAAGGCTTTCTGCTCACTCATCGGTGCCACAGTCAGCCTCTCTTCTGGATATCATCCGCAGTCTAACGGCCAGACGGAGCGGCTGAATCAGGAGCTTGAGACCTGTCTACGCTGCCTGGTGTCTCAGAACCCTGCCACGTGGAGCACGCATCTTATTTGGGTGGAGTACGCACACAACACTTTGCCTAGTTCTGCTACTGGTCTCTCACCTTTTCAGTGTGCCTATGGATACCAACCGCCGTTGTTCCCCGACCTGGAGAAGGAGGTCAATGTTCCATCTGCCCATGCCCTCATTCGCCGATGTCATCGCACCTGGAGCCGGGCCCGCCAGGTGTTACTACGGAGTTCAGCCCGTTATAAAAGGATGGCCGATCGCCGACGTATCTCTGCTCCTGCCTACCAACCTGGACAAAGTGTGTGGCTCTCTACTCGAGACCTGCCCCTTCGAGTGGAGTCTCGCAAACTGGCTCCTTGTTTTGTGGGTCCCTTCCCGGTATCCAAGGTCATCAATCCTGTGGCAGTGCGGCTTCGACTACCTCGATCCTTGAGGGCCTATCCTACATTTCATGTGTCACGCATCAAACCGGTTAAAGTGAGTCCACTGGTTTCATTGTGGTTTCTCTCATTTCAGTCTCAGCTTTCCTGCCCTTGATTGAACTCCACCTGCTTCCCATCCCTAATTAGCCTCACCTGTGCCCCATTATCATCTCTCCCTCTGCCTACTTAGTGTGCATCCACATTCCCTTCAGTGCCAGTTCGTCTTAGTTTATTCCTAGCGTTCCAGCAGTGTTTTTCTTAGTATCTGATTCCACGTGTACCTGACCCAGCTTCGTGTCCTGACCCGGTCCCTGTCTACTCCTCATCTGTTTTGTTAGCCTTACTGATCTCCCGTGTACCGAACCTTGGATATAAAGACCTTTTTTGCATCCTAATCCTCTGTCTCTGAGTCTTGCTATTGAGTCCTCCACTTGTGTTCATTCAGTCGTTACAACAATATGACATGGATAATCAATATGCCAATATTGAGGGTGCACAACTGTGCCAAAGGCACATACAACCACGAGACACTACATGGTAAACTGACTGAAGTTAATATACACTCAATGTAATCCACAAGTTTTTTATCAAAGCACATTTTACTTTACAATATATACCACCTTTTCGACAATATTGTCAATTACATTTGAGCTACAACGCTTTTTAATGAATGCTGCTGACAGCCACTTGTATTCCATAACTGCAGCTATTGTAACTTTCCAACCTGGCACATGATGGTGGATCTTGTGACGATGTGAAACTATCAAATGTACATAAGTACATCAAATTTGATATATTTTACTTTACTTGAATAATTCAACAAATGTTTTGGTGTGGCAGAACTTTATCAATTGTATCCCTCAACTAACCCCTCAAATGTACATTGTGACCACTAAACCAAAGAATCTTACTTTATAAAGAATGTAATCTACCTACAAAAACGTAATGCTGCTAAGGAACTGATGCATTAGTATAAAAAATAGTAACATACTGCATATTAATGACCTATCTGTCCTGGGAGAGGTTTATTCAGACTCATGTTTTACCAACCTTTGTTCATAAAAGGTTTTTTTTCGTAGTTCCCATGGATGTTTTAGACAAGATCTATGATTTTTAAAATGATAATTTAGGTTAAAAATGGGGCAATTCATAACATAAGTAAATATATGATATTTTCTTACACTTCATTTCATTTGGGAGTGCAATGTGATAATGTTATATTATATTCTGTCAGAAAGTTGTTATGTATTTCAACAAATACAACACCAAGTCCTGACTTTGGACTAAAAGCTAATTGCTCAAATCTTTTTGACTGACCAACACTGTCATCTAGTGGCAAATATGAGAAGAAGTAGGGATGCTGATGAAATTTGAGCATGTTTATTTATGAACACCAATTGAGTACAAAATACATGTTAGCCACAATTAAAGCAGCTAAAATTAATATTTTTAAATTAACAATGGATAACTTGACTACTTGTATCTGAAATGTGTTATTTGTAGAGAGGAACCCAGGAGTTATCATCCAGTTCTGCATGTTTAAACATATAATGTGATTTATTTTACCAGCTCATAACATTTTGATCATTGAGGACAGAACAACAATTCGACAAAACAAAATAATGTATTATTTTGAAACCCAGAGGCAATTTTTGGTTACAGTCATTACAAACAACTGATGTGCATTTTACACACACTGTACACTACCACTATCAACTATCACTTAAACTACACTACTTCAATACTCCATCTACTACTTACAAAACTACTGCTTCTAGTTTAAATAAGACTAAAGCAGGAAAAAACAACGTCATACATTTACATACAATACATCTGCATTGGAAGCACCATTTGTTGCATTATACAACATATATTAATTATAATATCTTGTGAGGGTTACTCCACAGGCTCAGTCTCCATGTGCCTCTCTGAAGCCTGGAAGAGGCCTCATCACTGGACCATAAAAGCTGGTCACATTTGCAAGGATTTATGCCAAAAAAAAAAATCTCAGTTGAGCATCATTACATGGGCCAAACACTTTTTTTCCTTGATTGTCTAGTCCTGTTTCAGGGAAGTTGCATCATTATATTACAAAACGACAGAGAAAAACAGTTCTTATGTTGATAAAGAGGAATCTTAATCTTAGAAGGGGACGGGTCCGTAGTAGGCGACGTATGCGGCGACGATGCCTGCGGTTTCAGCCATCTCGTCACAGCCGTCGTGCAGCTCACAAACCTCCCAAAGACTGTACGGCAGAGGGGAGAAAAACATTCAAAGTGCTGTAAAATGTACTTATGTCTATTATAAGTACTTAGATTCCTTATTTTAAATCAGAGCTTTTTTTTACACTAGATAAAAACTACAATGATTATTTAACTTTTGTTAGGAGTGTCCACAAATGATTTATGTTGACTACCGGACAATTTAATTAAAGTACATTTCCAAGTTCAAGGCTTTTATTAGTCATACGTACATAGCTACGGTGTAGTTATGACGATGAACATCTTAGGTCACAGGCTCCACCATAAGTGTAACACAATAAAACAGAAAAAAAAAGCGAAATAATCCCCGTACAGAGTATATTGTTGCATAGTAAGTCAGTCATTTCCACATAGAGTAAATAACTGTACCTCTCGAGCTGCAGAGGGGAGAGGTCTCCTGCTGGGGCGGCTCTTCTTCTCCTCAGGAGAACAGCAGCCAGGTCTCTTGTCATGACCACCTCGGGCGCTGTAGGGACAAACCTTACAAGCTCAAACCTTCTTGAATTTCCTTGTAATACAGACACACTTTAAGTCATTTTAAACCATGCAAAGATTATTTCCAAAAACGTTGCCTACCCTCAGTACTGGCTGACTCTGAGGAAGATGAGGAGGAAGAAGAAGAAGAAGAATCGGAGGCAGAAGAGTTGGATGCTGAGGAGTCAGACTCAGAGGACTCAGAGGATGATTCAGAAGATTCAGAGGAGGAGGAGGAGGAGGAGGACGAGTTAGAGTTGGAGTCAGATGCAGAGAAAGAATCAGACTCGGAGGAGGAGGAAGAGTCTGGAGCAGCAGCAGCCGTGGGGTCAACAGCTTCGTCAGCAGGTACAGCTTCAGCAACTATGTCGTCTACAGGGTCCTCGACAACCTCAGGTTCAACAGCTGTGTCGTCTACAGGGTCCAAGACAACCTCAGGTTCAACAGCTGTGGAGCACAGAAATAACACTTGATACACACTCTGTATAGGCTTACATTATTTCATAAAACAAAAACAACAGGAATCACAGCAATGATGAGAGGAGTCAGCCTTACCTCCCATGGACCAGCACACAGACAGAACAGCACAGATGGAGAGGAGAGTCAGAGTCTTCATGATGCCTTGAAGTTAGTTTCACGCTGTAGACACGCTGATTTATTGGTTGCCTGCTTTTCTCAACCTTCCTTCGATGGCTTGCTGTTTCTTTCGCCCAATTCCAGGTCAATATATACTGTAGTCCACCTCCTTTAGTCAAGCCAGAGATGACCTTCTGATTGGCTGGGGAGTCAAGTGTCAACATTTCCGCTTCCACTTCTCATACAGTAAAAGCTCCCGTAACACCCACGCATCCCTGGCACTTGGTTAAAAAACTCCTTCACCCGCACACAGACTTACACAGCCACAAAAATTCCTGGCAGTCATCTGTATGTACGGAGCATATGCAGTGTGTTGACCTATATCTACTGTACTGTATGCATGTTTCCTTTACATTAAATTAGAGACAAATCAAGGCAAAACAAGGGAAAACATGAGAAAAGACCTGTGGGAAAAAAAAATTCTTTAGGGGATTCCCTTTCCCGATGATTCACATTGAAATACACACTCTATATTTGATATATATTTCTACCTTTTAATTCCAATTCACTCTTTTGAACCCAATGTAAATGACAACTTATATTACTGAATTTACACAGTTTCTCTCTCTGGCTCTTGGGTTATCCAAAAATTACTTTTTGTCATATTTCTTCCAACAAAAATGCCATTGTTTCCCTGTCAAACCAACTCTTTTTCATATATATGTTAACAAAACTTGTATATCATCTTTCAATCCTCACCCCTCACCACTGGAGTACAAATAGTACAACACAAGTTTCATACAAATATGAAACTCCAAACCAGTGGTGTTACTGATTTCTGAAAAATCTCTGAAAAATACCCTTCAAATGTAAATGGGATTTTAATCAGGGAGAGACTGTTGGAGGTTTGACTGTTAACATGAACTTTGCCAGTTCTGCCAGTGCTGTTATGTTGCTTCGCTCTTTGCCCCAGATGTGATCGGCCACCCCCACAAACCCCAAACTATAGCCCGAGCTGACCACAAGCTACTAATCGAGTGACATGGAACAGCAGTGAGCCTCATTATGCGACAGAGCTTGATTACAGTGTTGCAGAGATCCACCAGAACCGCAGTTAGTCGCTATATACAGAACCATCTCGGAGCAACTCCTGGCCAGATTCAGGCACGGCCATGGCTTACCAACGCGTGGCCCAATACAAAGCCCCACTTGATGTATTTCAGCGGATATAAATATAAGCAGCCCCCATGTGTTGGATGCAGCTCTATGCATGCGGCTTTGGATGCAGCTTTCTGTTGTGCCATACCGTTTAAGTGTGCCTTCTGCTGCGGTTCAAGACAAGTTGGCATTTGGAGTTTGCAGCTTGGTCCTATAAACCCTATTGCAACTTAAATACTGTCTAGATAACCCAAAGTGTTTGCACACATATCACTTCATGTGTATATATATCTCAGAGGGCCCCCAAACAGCTCCATTTGTCATTCAGTGAGAACTTCAGTGCTGCTGCAGGGTGACCCTGGTGTCCTTCGTGTCAGTGTTATTCCTGGTGTCTTGGATTTATCTTGGACCTTGTGCTGTGTAATTTCAATGTCTGCTCCAGTGTCCATTTTTGTGGGAGAGAGGCAGTCGGAGAAAACAACTGCCAAAGCATCCCTGAATAGACAGGAAATACTGTTAATCTGGTGCATTTCTGCATTTGTGTTGTTCCCTTGGCTTTGAAATCATTTGATATGGACAATAAAAGATGGCAGCTTTATCTTATTCTTGTTCTGGGTTTACACAGTTCCTGTTTGTCCAGGGTAAACTGGAAAACTGAGGTGCACAGGTGAACATGATGGACAGTTGAAATGCAAAATGCACTTTTAGATGTCTTTTATATATAAATATGTGTCCCCGGTGTGCCAGGGAACTCACAAAGTGTCAGAAAACCAAACCCTCTCTCTTTTCCTCCTTACCCAAATCTCTAAAAACGGGGGTACAACGGAGCTGATCCAGATTTGCGTCCGATATGACGTAATATCGGAAATATGGGCTGGCTATACACCCACAGCCCTATCAAAAACGTTGCTGTCAGAAAGAAATGGCCGACTGTTTCTCAATGTTGAGGACGCTTCCTTGGTCATGTCCCTCCGAGTCAGGTCCTTCAGAAGCGAGGCAAAAATCCTTCCTAGCCTCGGAAAATGAAGAATGGTGGAACAGGCTAACACTAGTGCAGGTGTGCGTCTTATGCGAGGCCTCGCCTTAAATGGAACGCGATTTCCGCCAAAGATTTTGGAAATTGGTCCGTGCGCCAAGCATTGTGGGGATTTTAAGACTGCGGAGGATACACATGAGCAGCCTCAACATTTCCCGCAACGAAGGACGCCGGCCTCTGTAGAATTTCAAGCATCCTGGACATTGGAACAGTCCTTCGGCGGGTCTCGATGACGTAGCATCCTTGAACCACCCTCAGTTTACATTAGCAAGCATCGCTAACACTCAGAGCTAACCTGTACTGGAGAGAGCATGTGTAAAAAAGCAGGAAATAAAAAAAGGAACTCACCTTGTGGTAAACCCGCAAGAGAAAAAGCATTTGGGCTCCATACTGTTTCATAAATAATCCTTGATGTGGTTTGGAACATGATATGGAATTGAATCACGGCAGCATTTAGCTGTATCTGCCGGTAGAAGGACCCAGATCAGCCATTCTCTAACAGGGCTGAAATAGAGGGATGTCTAAAATGCATGATCTGTTTGGTATTCTGAGCAATACATATCATAGACATGTTTTTATATATTTTCATATATCTGAGACCCATAATATATGCCTAAAAATAGCATGATATGTCTTTAAGACCTTTGAAGACCACTCATATCCGTAATAAAGAATGTATGACCACCGGTCCGATACTGGCCAAATTCACTGGATCAGATATCGGAGAAAAAGAGATGCATTTGCCTAAACTATCTCTCAAAAAATGTAATCAAGGTAAAAGGTTGCATTGAGTTTTGCTATCGTACATACGTAGATTTGAACTTTTGCAGATATTCATACCCAACATTTCATTCGATTTTTGTACAAGTGCTGAGCAAAACAAATCTTGCTTACATTTCTGTGTAATTAAAAAATAAATAAATACAAGTATGGTAATTGTTTTTAAACCACCTAATTTGTTCAATAGTGCAGAAAAAACCTTTCATTTGGCATGTTTTGATATTATGCCCTGAATAAGATAATCTTAAGAAATTGTTGTCTGCCAGATCTATCATATTTCTCTTCCCATTTTTGATGTAGTAAGGTGTTTGTGTGCCCCAAGCAAGGTAGGATTTAAGAGAAATATGCAGGAATATAAGACGATAAAGAGAGAGTTAGAAGTTGTAAACTTATGGAAAGAAGTAAATATCTACAGCATTCTTAGTTATTTATGATATTAGACAGAGGTGATGAGGGACATTGGACCTTCAATTATTTATTTTTGCCTTGAACGAAGATTTATTAGGTTTATTTGGGACTGCTTAGTTTACAAACAGGGCCCAGACATCTTCAGAATTAAATCTGTTTTGCAGACGTTTGTGTTTAGTTTAAATTAAGGGAGAATCAGTTTAAAAAGAGATTTAAAAAAAATAAGAAAAATGTTAAACTAATCTTAACTTTGACAATAATTGCTCACATTGTGTGTTCTTGGAACACAAAATCCCCAAATGCTTCCACTGATTTTACTACATTTGACTGTATATGTAAACACAGAACAATGTCAACTTAACTCTCGTTCGTCACTTCTTAAAACTAAATGTCATGTTAAGTTCTCACACAAACATTAAAAATGTATATCAAAAATCTCTGGTTTATGATCAACTCTGATCATCATGCATCATCATGCAACAATTAAGTTTACATAAATATCACATTTAAATACCTGACATTAAAAATATATTGTAATATTATTTCCGGTCAGTTGTTATGGGGCTGACTATTTGTGCATCTCACAGTTTGCTTGTTGGTGGTATAAAGCCATCTCACTGACCCTATCACATTTTATTATGTAGCATGTCTCATCTGTGGAGTGTCTCGATTGCAGCTGTAAACAAACCCGGATGGCAGGCAATACACGCTATATTTCCTCTTTCCAGGCTTACCAAAATCCGCCGGAAGCATTGGCCAGGCAATACAACACCACTAATTACACCGATCCCAGACTGGGCCTTGAAATTCCCTTGTTGCTTGGGAGAATATCTCTGGGTCAAAGCCAGACATTTTCACCCATGATGTAGACCATCTGCTGTTCTTTTATAGAGCCTTTATTGCTAAAAACTCTCTTTATCCATATTTAGAAACCGATATTCATCTGAGTTCAATCTTAATTGTGAGTTTGATGCCTTGATCTTATGTAAGTTAGTCATGCAGATATTATGTTTTTCAGTTTATTTACACACTGTCCAGGATCAATATCTTCCCAGTCTGCTCTGTGTCAGTCTCTCTGAGGTCGTTTTTCTTGTGGGGTTGACAATAACTTGTGGACAGACTAACTCACTCCGCCAGATCTCTGCGACTTGTGGCCAGTGACCTGTGGTCCGCTTACCCTACCGCAGGCGGGCTCACTCACATAAACATAACACGAGGTAAATAAGGAAGGACACACATGCACACTTGCAAATGCTCATTTTGCATAGTTTCTTTTGTGTTGGAGGGAACAATTGCAGGGCTTGACCGTCTGACACAGCCACACTGTTTTCATAAAAGAAAGAATTCACATCAGATGCTTTTTCCATTTAGATTTTTTTTAATACATTTTGCATTCGTCCTATAGCTCTGTTTTGGGTTCTACTCCTGCCTGCGGCACCTCCTGAAAAAGAAAATGTCGTAAGTTAAATACAGCTGAGAGGATAAATATGTTCAACATACGTGCACTTATGTAGCGTTTCATAGACATGAGTGAATTTGTCTGGAAGAATGCTCACAGAAATGCTTTCCTTAGGGAATTAGCTTCTTCTATGCTAACCATTTTGCTGCTTTTTAAGAAATTGTTTCATTTATTTTATTTCATTTATTTTTGACTCTGCTTGACTTTTATCTGTCAGGAATTGTCAGTAGAATATAACATTCAATGCTTTAACAAGAAAGAGTAATGGGAAAACACAAAAGTCTAAAGAAAGAAGGCTTTGTAAGCTGACAGTTTTATTTTGATACTTTGATACTGACCATATACCTGATAATCACACATGGCATCACTAGACACACAAATGCCCACAACACAACAAAATGTGACAAATAAAACACACATACTAAAGAAACAGATGTGCATGCAGATCCTGTTGGAAAAGATGTCCGTGCTAAGGCCAATCAGACTGAACAGAGACTTTTAGAACAGAAAGATAAAGATGGAGTACGACTTTAGAGAGAGATAAATGTGGAACTAGTGACACACACATGGACCAATAGATGGTCAGTCAGTGGCAACTTTTAGTTCTTAACTGACATTTCCTCCGTCTAGTCACATGTTACTTGACCAGCACATTGATTTTAATGTTCCAGCCACAAGGCACTTATTTTAGTAAAGATGATGACAAAAATGCCACCTTTTCACAGATTTTGGGACGATTAAGCATTTGCCCTCACTATAATGTTCAATAACTGTGGAACATATTTGTAGACTGTTTTGTCCCACTGTTCAACTTCCTGTATCCAAGAAGAGAGCGCAGCACTTCTTCTGCAGGCTCTTTAAGCCATGTTGCTGTTCTTTTCATGTATTGTCTTGTAGCATGTAGTAAACATAATACATATGTTTACATTAAAAGCAGATCATTTTAATTGTATGTTTTATAATATTTTCTCAGGTTTTTTTGTTATAATTGTTTCTCTTCTTTAAAACCATAGTGCAAGTCCGCAAATACTGAGATATGATATGGTATAATAATTGACTCCAAAACAATGATTATATAATTCACAATACTTTTACCCTACACAAAGTTAGTAATAATAAATGAATGATATGCTGACTGTGTCTAAAAGGTATGAGAGTGGAAAAAATGTGATCAATGTCAACATGTGTTTTTTGTCAAGAGGATGTTTTCAAGGCCTTTACTTCAGGAAATACCAGAAAGCTAAGATTGTCAAAGGCCTGTAGAGCTTCAGACTGTGTGACACCCAGCTGCAGCTCAGTGTGGTGTAGCAGTGAGGTTTCCTGTCTGTGGTGTGGTGTCTATACTTTACAGCACCACTATCACTTACCTTTCAGCCACTTCTTCGAACATGACAAGTGAACAAGCGCTCCTGTTCTGTCTCATCTTTCTACCTTAAATCACTAAACTCAGTTGCTCTTTTCTGCATTCAATTGTTAAAAGATCACAAGTCGTCCCAGCACATTGAGCTACATTTGAATCCTGAACGTCTTATAATGTTACCAGCAGCAATGACTCATTTTAGGTAAGCCATGTTGACTGCTCACCTTCAGTTCCCCTCGTAGGAAGGACTGGCAGAACTCCTGCACTCGCTCCGTAGTGATTTTCCCCTCAGGCAGGAGCCACTTCATGTCAGAGTCACCGTCATACAACCCAACTCGAGGGAGGTCCTTAGACTTGAGGCCGAAGTAGCCCAATGACCGGGAGTTGGACTTCACTGCTCCATTTATCAGAACAAACAATAGCTGGAACACAAATGTAATAATTTAATAAAGCTCATTATAAATGATATTAAAGTTATATTCTCCCGGTTAGGATTACTTAAAGGTCACCTATTATGCAAAATCCACTTTTTCATGTCTTTTATACATCACCATGTGTCCCCTCTGTGTAAAGAGATTCTGAAAGTTTCAGGAAAAAAGATTCTCTCTCTTTTTGTCCTGATCCATTTCTATAAAAACCTGTCTGAAAATGAGCTGATCAGATTTTGGACACTTTATGATGTCATAACGTTTTTTTGGCTTGTGTAACCCCCCCCCCACCTTATCACCTGAATCTCCTCCTTTGAGCACCATTGTGTTCTTTTTAACCAAATATCTCTCAGAGGGGCGTTGGGAGTGGCTCCTTATTTTCATCTAAAGTCAAACGCAGAGAATCAGCACTTTTGAAACAGGGCTGAAACAGAGGGGTTTTGATACGAAAAATAGCACAATAGGAGACCTTTAAGTAACCGCAAAAATCATACTTATACTTTAAGTCTATAAGATCAGTTTGTTATTTTTAAAATCATTACTTTTCAGGTGACAATAATATCCTCACCTTGGATGTGAACTGAGGGGCGAGAGCTGCCAGTCGCTCCTTCAGCTTAGTGTATTCTTTACTCTCCCTGTTGGCAAAGAGCAGGAGGTGCACCTTCACCTCCGAGTTAAACAGACCCACCGCAGTCTGAGGAGAGAGACAGCAGCGTTATATTCTGACCAACCCTGATCTGCTGTTTCATAGCCCGGTTAGCTCATAGGCCTTTGTTATGTGGTCTGCCAAGTACAAATTATAAAGTAATTTAGTTTTTGTTTTGTTATTTATTCATATGTTTTAATCATTTATTTTGGTTGTACATTGTAATATTAATGTAGCCTATTCATTTATCTGACACATTTAAACCTAGGACTTGACTTGAACATTGCTGAGTAATAACCACCCAACCTTTTTTAAACAAGTACAAATAAAGTGCTGGTTAAACATTGACACATCATTGACTCATCAAGAATAGTGATAAAGCAGAGGTCAGTGAGATACGATGAAATAACACTGACTTTCTGCTGCTCATGGTGTAATTTTACTTTTGAAACTTTAAAAATATTTTGTTGCTAATACTTCTTAGTTTTAATAGACGCAGGAATGTTACTTGTAGTATTTCTGAAGTATGGTATTGCTACTTTTACTTATTTAAAATATCTTTGGTTGATTAGAGGGAAGTTGCTTTTTGTCTTTTATTCATTTTGCATTTGTCTTAAATTAAAATGTAATTCATGACGAAAGAATTAAAGCTTTAGAGGTCAGATTACAGGAAATAATTAATAGTTTTTGAGACAGAGGCACACTGCAACAGAAAGAAAAGTTGGACTATACCACTTGGTTGTATTCTGTGATGTATCGGACCTCGTTGATGGTGATGAAGTTTACAAGGCCATCAGTTTCTACCTTCTTGGCATCGTCAAAGCTAAGGTTCTCCTGGTGGTTATCTGCCTGGATCACATAACACATCAACATTGTTAAACTGACATCATTTATTGTTGAAAAGATGCCTCAAGTAATACAATTAAATAAATACCTTTCTGAAAAGTGTGATGGTGCCGGAGGAGAGGCTGTAGTCCGCCCACACCTCTTTCTCAGTGACGATGGCGAATGACACAGAGTCGACTCGCTTTGCAGCTGCAACGAGTTCCTGATAGCCGTGACTCTCTTCTCCCTGAGACACAAGAGAACCGAGTCAGTGTTACATCTCGTCTTTTCATTACCTTCTTTTACTTTAATCTATGTTTATTTCTGTTTTTCTTTCATTATCGTCTGCTATGTAGTAACTTTGATACAATTTCTTGTCTTTTTTTAACATTTGTAGGACATTAAAAAGATGCTTTAACATTCAACATTTGTTTTCCATTGGTATATATTTATAGTTTATTAACACATGTTGGCCAATGCAATTCTTACCAAACAAGTGGGCATGACATGTTACATTAGAAATGTTATATCTTTAAAATTACAAAACAAGTATAATTACTTTTTATTTGTTATGACCATCTTTACTTTTTTTCAATTTTTAACAAACCGCTTTTGATTCCTGCTATGAGATAATTATTATTATTATACATATGGTATCCCTACCATATTTGAGTTGTGATGCATTGTTTCTCCTTAAAATTACTTTCATTAAAGACCACCAGTAGGTATACAAGAACATTCTCCTGTTACCATCCTGTTCCTCGAATACAATTTGAAAAAAGTGAAGCGAGCATAGAGAAAGTCAGAGATGAAACAACAAACAGAACTTGCAGGAGGAGAGAGCTGACTCAAAGAGAGGTGAATCATGTCTATTTTTGAGACAGCATTCAGAGCTCTGGCTATCCCTTTTATTATTTTGCAGCCTGTAATATGTGTTCTTTCCTAGTTACAGCTACAGCACCAATATTTTGGTTTCTTTTGACCTTCAGCATCATGGTTCAACTATGATTTATCCTCATGTGCTGTCTTATATTCTCCTCTGTTGGACTTTCTCTCTGTGTTTGTTGACAGGAGGGTCAATGGAGCCAATCCCACAAGCCTTCAGATATTCAGATACGTGTGGCTTTCCTGTCAAGTGGCCGGCGATCTTCCCCCGCACACAGAGTCTGCCCAAAGGGCTGGCCTCTGTGGGACAGCAGCCACTCTCGCTCCTCGCAGCATCAGCTATGCCAAAGGTGTGGCCACATGAAGAGTAGGCTACTCGTCATCCAAATCTATTTGTGGCAGCAGCATCACCAGCACTAGGCTGCAAAGAGCTGCATTTTTGGAGCTCTCTGCTAATTTGTCTCATCATGACCGGTTTTCCGCATGCATAATAAACAAAGCCATAAAACAGACTCTCTGGGCTTCAAAGATGTCTGAAAGCTGATTTGAGCAGACTGTTTTATTCTTCTGTATGTGCAATTATCATGTCTGACCTCCAGGAACCCGATGACCACCACTTCCGCAGAGTCGATGAACGCCTCGACAGCTTTGGTGTCACTCAGTCTGGGCAGGGCACTGTCTGAGAAAGAAAGACAGGAGACACACTATTTAACGTATTTGAAATGTACGGTCCTAGTAATTGTTTCAACAATATAGCAAGAGTACAGCCACTATAGGCTGAATGCTAACAGCAGCATGCTAACATCCTCACACATTACCGTTGATTTCCTACATTTCGGGCATTTTGTAAACAAATATTTCACATTTTATTTGATCATGTTAGTAAGCTAACATTTGCTAACACAAACTATAGACAAAGTACTGTTTGAAATCAGTTTGCAGATGAGCAAACTTTATCCAATAATCTGAAATGTCAGAAATGTGACTTTTCTGATGGGGGTAAAGGGCAGAGTTGGGAAGTAGTGGGGTACTACACTTTGTTACTGTACTTTCTGAGGAAGAGATAGAGTCACCCTAGAATCTACAATGTAGGCGTTTATTTCCCCACTTTGTTTGTCTTTGCTTGTGTTCTAAATAGTTGTTGTTCAGTGTTGAAACATTCATTAGCTAACAATGACATAATTACAATTTGAAATAGAAGATTTGTAATGTTCTATTAATATAAAGTGAGGTCCAGTTACCAGTTACTCTATGAAACAGCTGGTAGTTAGGGTCCTTTTTACTTAAGTACATTTCGAAGCCCATACTTTTTTACTTTTACTTGAGTAAATAAGTTTAGTCAGCACTTTTACCAGAGTATTTTTAAACTTGAGTATCTGTACTTCTACTTGAGTAAAGGATGTGTGTACTTTTGCCATCTCTGCTGAAGGGATAGTCCGGGGAACCTAGAAGGATTCATCGTCTGAGAATATGGGCATTAGAACATATCTTGTGTCAATCAAACGTTTTAAGATACTTATATATTTTATGGTGGTACTACAGGACATGTTAGGATTCAATCTCTGGGGACCATGCTTGTCTGCAATTTATTTCAATCTATGTTGTTCCTTATATTTTACAAAAATGGGGTAGAGACAGGGTCACTAAAATGATTTTGATTCTTCCTCCAGGAACTATTAGGTCCAGATCTAAACAATTGTACAACATTTATTAACAAGTTTAAGTGGTGAAAGACTGCCCCAACATCTAAAAATGTACAGAGTTTCAACATGTTGAGGAACAAATAATGTAAGAAGTGAGAAAAACTCTGGAATAAAACCAAGAAGAAACTGATTACTTAAATGAGTTTACCTTTCTCTGTGCCAACGACAGACGACACCAGGAGGGAGAGAAACAGAATGATAAGCATGTTTCTAAAGATCTGACTGACGGGAAGGCAGAAATAAAAGTCCAAAAGACTTTGTAGCTGTTTGACTTTGTACTAGGAGTCGTTTCACCTCTGCTGTGTCTCTCACGCTCGCCACTTGTCAGCCGGCAGAGGCTGGTGCAACTTCTCTGGGATGTGATTGGAGACTCAATGGGAACCAGCCAGGTGCTGTTGATATGAGCAGGGGTGGCGGGGTGTTTTACTACGTGTCACTGTGGGACAGGTGTAAGTGTGTGTCTACACTCTGGTGTGGCGGTAATCTGAGGGTTGAGAGGGTCAACATTGAACCCATTTGACCTCCGCTTTTGTGAAACATACAACTCCTTTTTTGTTGTATCTTGTTTTGCTTAACACATTTTCCATTGTGCTGCTGTGCATTACATAAATCTATAGGCTGGATAACATGCAGGCTGCAGATATACAGTGAGGAGGCCAGGGAAGGACCAGCCAATGGGATGCATGTTGCTACATTCACCACAGGAGGGACACAACTCCTAGACATCCTGTTATTTTCAATGCGCACAGGGAAGTTTGTTTACCTAAATGTGTGATGAGTTAAGAATATAGCATTTGGAGAGACAATGACAACTTTTTTTTTCTTGTTACTATCATGAACAATTATTTTACCTTCTTCTAAAGCATCTTTAAGTACATGTCCATGGGTAATATAAAACAGATGTATTACTATTTTCATTTTCTTTATATATAGAATAGTTTTATAATCAAAAGGGTTTCCTAAATTCAGTAAGTGTAAAGCAAGACAACTGAGAAATGTCTATGTTTTCCTAATGCCATATGAATAAGACATTTAATATAAATGTAAAGTGTTGTGTCACAATGATGTTCAATACATTAAATTGGCTATAAATACCATGCATTGTTGCAAGGAACATATTTGATCATCAATAACATTTCATATACTCTCAATCATAATCATACAAATGTCCTCCCTCTGCAAGCAATTATCTCACAAATTCATAAAAATAAAATAAAGCTCTATTGGTCATATTGACCCATGCTGTTGTAACCACGGAACCATAAACAATAATAGAAAAACAACCATTGAATGTAAAACTGTGGGCCAAGAAAATAAATATACAGCATTCTTTCTCACATAACTTAGCAAGAAAAAAATCCCACAAACGTACAGCAGCTCCCACACCACCACAGACATGTTGTTTTATGTGGAAATGTTAAAAAACTAAAAGGCTCTCACATATAGATACATTTATGTGTAACAATCCCCTAAAAAGTATTAAAGTATTACAATAATTTATATGAAGTTTGATGTTTTACTCTGTGATTTTAAACTTTCTCTAGTGCTCTCAATACAATAAATCCACATTTAATAAGAAAAAGAAAAAGATATTTGGATTGAGAAATAGAGAATAAAAAGCCCCCCAAATGCTGCTCTACATGTAAAATATCACATGTTGCAAGGGGATAAGAGCAATAATGAAAACTTGTATTTCATCGCAATATTAGCAAATGTTCCCTCAGTCAAAAACATGTTCATATTTGTTCGGGCTAAAAGGCAACACTAATACGTCATTGACTTATTGATATTAATATTCCTATTGTCGATGAAACTGAAATGTAAAACCTTTTTAGTGTTTATTACGGTCACTACTTACTTCACAATTATTTCCTTGGTACCCTATATTTATAACATGTTTACATAGAAAGTTGTGGGCGGTAAGGTAAATCATTATCGAATGAGGTAATGAAAGAATATTCTGTAACACTGGAGATATAATGTAAAAGGAATGACAAAATCGTTTAGTATTTTTTAGCGGGGAAGATCTTTGTCCAACTGACCAAGAGAAGATTCGGTTTAAGTAAAAATGACAGGCCAATGACAGGTTGCTCATATGGTTGGAGTTGCAAATAAACAAAGCAAAAGTGCTGATTACAATACAAGCAATGGCAGAAAAATAAATGTGGTGAAAGCCAAAACAAAAGGAATAGGCATTGAACATTAAATATACATGACAACCCCTCTGTATTAGTTATAGCAATATTTAAAATCTAATTTAATAATAATTTAATTATCTTTATATTTTATTGTTCAAAGAAATATCAGAGCAATACCTGTGTTTCTACTCATGAAATTGTGACAGATGCTTAGATGTTTGATGGTGACATCAGTGATGTAGGTAAACATGAGGCTTGGGGATTACTGGCTTCAGAGTGTTGCCAGGTTAAAGCTGTCACGTCTCCATCAACCATTACACAACCATTAACCCTGTTAGGCTTTGACTCAACCTCTTCGTGTAAAGGACTTAAATGACAGTAATTAATGCATGATCATATTTCAACACTTTTTTCCCTCTTATTCTAAATGAAAATAATAGCCCGGTTGGCAACAACACCCTGTATGAGTGCATGTTTCTGTTGCTTTTAGCATACAACTTTAGATCAAGATCAAAATAGCAGGATAGTGATGAAACTCACATGCAGCACTATAGATGCTATGTGTGTCTGCATTGACCCTTATGGACAAGTCCCAATCCTATTACAGCCTGTAAACTGGCAGCCTGTCAGGCCTCAGAGTGAAGAGTTGAACCTTCGTGTCAGAGCAAACAGCTAAGTGGACAGAAACCATGACAGTGCCTGACAGGCTTCACCTGAGGTATGAGGCAATCAGCCTCTCGAGTTCTTTTTTGTTTTTCTTGTGTCTGTGTCTGTGACCTGCTGCTGGGATTTAAGGAGGAATAAGATGTTAGTCTACATGTTGTAATCACAAGCACATGGGCTTTGCAGATCAACTCTCTCCTTCTAGGAACTGTATTTTAATACACTCATGCCATAGTTTGTGGGCGATTTCTGGACCCATAGGTTGCCATTTAGGGAAAGATTTGGTTTATGGTCAGCAGTATAATGAAACTACACTGCAGTACACACGCACACTTTAAAACATGTGAAATGTTTAGCATAATTATTTCTTTAAGCTTCAAATGTAAGATTGATAAACTGCAGTTGCTGGTGTCTGAGGCAAATGTTGATAATCCCTGTTACTTCATTGTATGTCCAAATATATTAAGTTATCTTTTCTGCCAAGAGTGTGTCATCTCACACACATATGTATCTTTTTCTCTTTAAAGCCCATCAGAGACCCTCTGGCTTTTTTCTTATCTGCTTTCTGAATACAGTTAAATAATTTACACATGGTAAATTAAATTAGAGAAGCATGTGATTCCTGTGACTTTGCAAAGTCTAATCCTACAGCCACAGAGTATAAATAGACCCAAGAGGATATTTTTACTCCAGTTACTAAATACATTCAGGGTTTGCTGAGTTAAAATAAAAATACAAACCATATCATAAGATATTTATCTTCTCTTCTGACTTTTTTCATGCCACACCCACCACAGTAACTCCTATTCCTCTCAGTAACCAGCAGGTGACAATCATGTTTCAACAGAAAATAACCTGCGATTTAAAGGAAAAGCCAGACTGCTCTCGCCTCTGACAGATAATCTCATTTTCAGTGGACAGACCAACAACAACACAACACAACATATCTTACACAACAGTCTTTAGACAGCTTGCTTAAAGGCATGTTTGTCTTTCGTCCAATATAATCATTTATTAATCAGGCATTTTATGTGCGATGATTATTTGTAATGTGCATATTTTTTATATACATTCAAAAATATCAAAGCTATATTGAGAGGACTCCTTCCCTCTGCTCATCAGTGTTTTTTTGAGACATGATCTTGAGATGCTTGAGATATGTTTGTTCACTTGTGTTGGAGTTTTCTTTTCTTGCACAATCTGTAGGGACTAGGGAGCCTTTCATTTCCTGACCTGCCTGGCCTGTTAAGCCCCACTGTTTGTTTTTTTCAGGACACTGTGTCTCAGGGGATCTTAATATTTAAGAACCTATTAATGTGTTATACCAGATTAACGGAAATAATCTCAGCTAATTGACGATATAAACCATTCTTACCAAAACACAAGTCTCATAAGAAGCATCTAAATGACCCCTTAGCGAAAAATGCTAACGGACATTGGCACAGAACTCAAGATAAAAGTACCCTAAATTATTACTTATCGTAGCTGCACATACAAGATCTCCGATTAAAACTGAGGTTCCACAGATTATTTAGGTATATAGTATCATCACTGAGTGATCCGAATTTGCGACAGGGGAAGCAAAGACAGACATCACAACACGTACCTTTACGTAGCTTCTAGGGAGATCGTCTCACCGTAGCTGTTAATCTGATCAAAAGACGTGTTCAATGGCATTAAAACGAGAAAAAACGCGGCTGAATCGGTTAATCCATAGGTTGATAAAGTTTCTGGGCAATAATTTGAATTATTTATAATCCATAATTCCATTTTTATGTAAAAATCGCAGAGCAAAAGTTAGCTGCTAATGGTAGCCACCAGAGTGGCTGCTGCTTCCGGTCTTGGCAATGCAGCAGTATAATACACACACATGACCAAATAAGGACTATGTGGGAGTTCCCCTCGATTCCATTGGCTCTAGAAAGAGATGTCACATGTCAAAATCCAGCAGGGGGAGCCAGAGATATAAAAAAATCCACCTAAATGGCCCCAGAAAAGTTTTTTTTGTGCTAAATCTGTCTAAAAATGTCAAATATTACTTGTTTTGCATCAATCTTGATACAGGGTACTTATTATATGTCGTACTTTGGATTCCTAAAGCTTTTAGTCTACTAACCCATCATCCAAGGTTAGTTTTCACTATAAATACAAAATATTTTTTGGACGGACACTATAATTTACAGTTTTTTACCATGTTCAATCTGAATTTTCTTTAAAATAAAAAACATCTATATTGAATCTGACTTTTCTACATCGTACTGACAGGTTTATCATTACTTTGAGAAAAAAGATTATTAATGTAACCCTTTTAGAAGGGAAGATATGGTCATTTGTTCTGGGAATGTCATTTCCGAGCCTGAAACCTGAAAAACAGGCTCGGGGTTTAACAGGTTAAAAAGTGACGCATACAGCTGGGACGGAGCGCTCGGTGACGTGCAGGATTATAAAACCGTTTGTCCTGTAGCTTGTGTTTGTACCTGAACTCATCACTCGCTCAGCGCTGGAGGTATTTTTGCTGCATCATCTGGAGTTTAGCTCAGTTAGTAAAGCCCCTCCAGACTCTAATCCTGAGTGAGGCACTTTAATACCCCGCTGCATGAGGCTTACCACAAACACATGGGGCTTGTTCCACCGCCACTCTGTGACCAACGTTTTGAGCGACTTTGAAGGCAACATAGTCGGCTCGGCTTCTCCGTTTTTTCCCCCGATGCTCCGTAATGAGCATCTTTATGTCACAAACAATTACAGGACTTATTTGAGGCATCTAGCCGCGGACTGTCAAAAACATATTCATGTCAAGAAGCAGTTTCTGCAGCCATATTCCACAAACAAAGAAAGACTCACATTGCTCGGGTATTTTGCAAAAATATGTCCAAATCCACTTTTTAGTTGTTTACGACAGCTATTTACTTTCATCAGACTGAATATGCCAAACTTCCTGCATGTCATATCTGACAAATGTGTCTCCACTGCAATTCACCATTAAAACTTTTAGCCTCAAGCAAACTTTTTCTCTACATTTTAATTCAAATCTTCCATTCAGCATTTCCTTTTCAACTCGTCATCATTTGCATACAAGTACCAGCACAACAACCTGGCTACTGTCATCCAGCCCGACTGAGTGTGAGCAAAACAAAACTGCGTCAACTCATCAGGAATCATTCAAAAAAAGAATAATCCATAATGAAAGGAACGGAGTAAACAAGGAAGTGTGTGCAATTATGTGAAGATGCTGCAGGGGATGAACAGGAGAAACAAGGAGGGTCTCGTGTTTGTGTTCATGGAGGGAAAAGATGAAGAATCACTACTTTGTATCACTCTGCAAATCCAATCCCAATCCAATCCATTTTATTTCTATAGCACATTTAAAAACAACAGAGTTGAACAAAGTGCTGTACATCAACAACTATAGACATAAAGACATGAAAAACAGACAGAACATGAAACAAATGTAAAACACGAGACAATGAAACCAGATCAGAAGCCACAGACTGAAAAACTCTCCTACATGACGTAAAAACAATACAAGATAAAAACCCAAATTTAAAAGCACAAGTGTCCCCTGGTCTGTAAAAGCCAGGGAAAGAAGTGGGTTTTTAAACAAGATTTAAAAACAGGCAGAGTTGGAGCAAGTCCAACCTTGAGGGGTAATTAGTTCCATAACTTGCACTTCCAAATGCACCTTTTACCTCACATTGTCTAATATACAGGCTTCTTACGGTCATTAAAAACCTGGAAAAGTCATGGAAATTCAAAATGCTAATCCCAGGCCCTGGAAAAGTTTTGGAAAACAATATTTTTCCCAACGTTTTGGAAAAGTTATGGAAATGTAACTAAAGTTGCATCAAATATAATTTATATTTTATTTAATCTCCGAAATAGTAATACTTTAACGATAATAAATACTGTATCGTACTGTATAGTAATGAAACGTGAAATGGCATTTAACTGTTTTGCTGGTGATAGATTTTAGTTGCTTAAGCGTGAAGCTAGTAAGCCTATTTAATTTGTTTTAGATAGGCACAACATGTTTCATATGCAAACCTTATTTTCCTGTTCCATGTTAAAATAAACCGTTTTCAGTGGTACGCTGAGAAGGAGTCATTTTTTTGGTCATGGAAAATTAGGCAAAGGTCCTGGAGAAGTCATTGAAAATCATTGGTGAAAAAGTGTATTAATCAGATTAAACTGGCTTCATAACATCCTGCTTGGTTCCTGATGAACAAATGCACGTGTTCATGGCAGTATTCATGGTGATTATTAGTTTGCATGAGTTCTGGTCCAGTGTATTAATCTGATCTGCATTTTATTTTTCATTGTTGTATAGAAATGACAATAAATGGAGGAGGAGGATGGGACAGGACATTCTTCTTGAATTAACTAACTATCATAAACTAACTAACTTTATTGAATTGTTCGACGTTTGGACCAAACAGGGGTTCAGAGTTACTTAACTGTGATATTTTCTGGTAGCTTTGTTAAAAAATGGCCTTAAATCGGATCTTTTCAGGACAGAGTTACCTCCGTTAACCCGGTAACTCTGTCTGCAGGTTTATCACAGCATGAGCTGGATCTATAATCTGCTTGTAATGCAGCAGCATGCTCCTCCACTAAAGTGTTACCAAAAACACTTTCTCAGACTTCTCAGAGAAAGTTTAGCCGGAGCTCCTGAGCAGGCAGAGCTAATTGGACGGATGCAGCTTAATCAGGACAACAGCGCTATTGAGGACAAGGCTTTTCCATGCAAAGCAGACAACAGGATGCTGAAGGGGAACAGGAAACCAAAGATGGAGCCAGTACTGCTCGTTCTAACAAGGTGATGAGCGGCCTCGGGACAGGAACGTGGCTCTGTTAAGTCTAGCACACACTCACAGGGTTGAAGAGGTATTCAGATGCTTTATTTAATTAAAAATACCAACACTTTAGTGAAGAAATACTAAAACGAAATACACAGTAAACTGAATTCATAATATCACTCAGGAAAAGTGATTATTATTAAATAAATGTTCAAAAGTAGAAGTAGGCTACTCAAGGTCATTTCTCCCCACTTGTTTTCATTCAGTGAATAATTCTACTTTTGTACCTCCAATCATTATTCCATTAGTTTATGCTTGAAGCGTATCACTTTTAAAAAATGCAAAATCCTTATATGAAAAGTAACTAAGCTGTTAATTAAAGTTAAAAACATTATTTCGCTTTTCGATGTAGCTCACGAGAAGCAAGCACGTCAAAAGCTAACGTTGGCTTCTATGTGTGACATTTACAAGCTTATTTAAGCTACCGTAGATAAATGACATGTCTAAGGCTAACGTTAGAGAAAACATCATCACTCATCCACACATTTTAGCTGAGTAGTTGTACACACATAGTAACAAGCTAACGTTAGCTACTGCATGTTAAGTAACATAGACCCTCCAGAAAAACGCGATCCTGCGATCGCAGAATTTACTGCATAATCAGCAAAATGGCGCAGATTTTTAAAAGGCCGCATATTTATCAAAAGGCCGCATAATCCCCGCATTTTTCCACACAAAGTTGAGAAAAAAAAAAGTTAACTCGTCTTGACGTGAAGTAGTGATGATGATGATGATGATGATGACGTGATCAGCTCACGCATCACAAAAGGTAAACAACACCGTAGAGTGAACGTGTGGAACTCACACGACGAACATTTCTGCTAAAGACCGGGCAAAGCAGTACCCCGATGTCTTTCACGAAAGTGGGGGGAAACTATTCTGCACCCTGTGCAACTGTGTGTTGGAGCATACGTCTTAGAGAAAATCGACGGTGACGACCCACTTTGATTCATTAAAACATTCGAAAATGCTTTCTGCTGCTGCGGACAAGAAAGCCAAACAACTCACGTTCACCGAGGCATCAACCTCCAAAACCCTTTAGAGGGCAACAAGAAACGAAGTGAGTAGCCTACAAGATTGAAGCTGGTCAGATAACGAACGAGTAAATGAAAACAGAATGAGGCGGAGAAGTGTGTGTGTGTGTGTGTGTGTGTGTGTGTGTGTGTGTGTGTGTGTGTGTGAGAGAGAGAGAGAGTGTGATTAAAATAACCCCATTGCTTTTACAATAAATAAACATTGAATGTGTTTAATTGAATAGGAAAGGGGTTTAACGTTAGTGGCAGGTTGTGTGTGAGAGAGAATAAATAAGACAGCCCAATATTTAAAAAAAAATCTATTCTTTTTCGCAACTTTCTGCATATTTCACCGCATAAAATCACATAAAAACCCCGCATGTTTAATCGCATAATCAAGGATTTTAGCCCGCGTTTTTCTGGAGGGTCTAGTAACAGTTCAAGCTAAAGCAAGCCTCTGTACATAAGTGACAGTCACAAGCTACTGTTAGTTATTTTATATAAGTGAAAGTTACAGGCTATCATTAGCTTCTGTACTGTACATAAGTAACAGTGAGAAGTTGACATGAGATTCTGTATAGGCCTACAAGTGTCTTAACCCTTGTGTTGTGTTCAAAAGCTGTTACCGTTCATGGTGCTCGTGTGACCCATGATTTATCTCAGTCCAAAACACACAAAAATAACGACTATCATCCAATATTGTTTTAACTACATCATAACTAACTTATAATGCATTCATAACTGTACAATCCTGTTGTTATTTAATGTTATGGCCCATAACACATCACACCACATATTGCACACGTGCATGTGTGTGTTCAGGTTCAAGTGTTAGTGTACATATTCTTTGAGAAAGGTTGAGTTCCTGTGGGGGGAGGGGGGCAGAGGGAGGGGAGACTAGGAGCATGTTCCGAAAAATTATTGTTACAGTGGATGAAGGGGGTGGGGGAGGGGTGTCTAAAGTCAAAGATGAATCTTGATTGGGCCAAATTTGACCTCGAGTCACCCAAAACAATTCTGCTAGGTCTCCCCAGACCCAAACACCAAATTGTACACTTTCAGACGTGGCAAAAGTTGTCCAAATCAGTGTTGTAGTGTTTATATAGCTGCTGGAGGATATCATGAAGCCTTGTTCCGATAAAAGAAACAAGAGCGTAGTTATTATATCATTTTAACTTGAAACGGTTCACGGGAG
>NW_011335082.1:0-2664 GCF_000735185.1 Notothenia coriiceps | reverse complement strand
GCAAAGTAAAGGGAAATAAAAATGCATCATTTCCCCCTCCGCTCAAAAGTACTGCAGAAAAAAGCATGCTGCTAGCTTTCTGACCTTTAATCACCAAGTACCAGTGACTGCTTAACTAAGCTTGGGCAGGAATTCGAGGACAGGTTCTTGACTTTAAGCAGCTGAGGCCTTGCAAGCTTCCTGCTAACCATCAACAATCATGGAGTTACTGACATGTCCTGAGCCCCCCTGGCAGCACCTTTTCAGCTCAGTGCTCAGAGTCTGGACTGGAGAAACAACGCTCCAGAAGACATTCAGCTGCTGAAACACATCACCATTGGACAAAAATTCTAGGAACATAATATAGAAACCAAACAAGAAAATTCAAACATTCAACTGCTGCCACTGAAACTGCCTGCTATTTGGGTCAACATATCGCTGTGAATCAGCATTCTCTGATATGAACTTTATCAAATCCAAATTCAGGACAAGACTTACTGATGAACACCTCAATGACTCAATCAGAGTGAATTTGTCAGGATACACACCCCAGTACAGTGCTCTGGTGGATGCTATGCAGTGCCAGGTGTCACATTAGCTGAGTCAGGAGAAAGACAACAATGCAGTGACAGACTGAATGTTTGAAGACATATGTTTGCTTGATGCAAGTTGAGAAAAGCACAAGCCATATTCCCCTTTTACATGTGAAACAAATTTGTGAAATGCTTGAAATAATTTAAATTATAGAGCTAGAAATGTTATTATTACAATTAGGAACTTTGCACTCTTATCTGTAAAACTGTTTACTGTAGTTATTGATGTTAAAGCAGAACTCAGTATTGCATGGTGATTATTTGTCTTTTTTTCTCTTCATGAGAAAGTCAAGTTTATTCATGTTAATGTTAATGTTTCTGCTCTTGAGTCACGAATGTGATATGTGCACTGAAATCTATATAAAATAACATGAGTAGCTCTTGGCCACTTTCTTTTTTCAAAAGTAGCTCCCGGTTAGAAAAAGGTTGGAGACCCCTGGTTTAGACAGTAGCTGCCGGGTCCTGCATGAGCTCAGACCCCTCCTTTTTTAAAGCTTTATACCCAAATCAGCACTTTAGAAACAGGAAGTGAAATAGAGGGACATGAGGCATGGCTAGAATGGGTGATCTGTTTGGTATTTTGAGCAAAACACTTCATAGACATGTTTTTTATATCTTTGTATATATTTGTGAGACCTGTGCTGTTGCCTAAAAACAGCATGATAGGTGACCTTTCAGCTACTATATTTTTGTCAGCACATTGTCCCCAAATGATACTCCATTATTATTATTATTATTTGAGCTTTCGGGAAAGGACAAAAATACATTTAATGGATTATTATGAGTTATTATTATTGTTGTAATATAAAAAATCAGGGATCCTTTCATCATCCATCAGCCGGGAAATGTACAAAGACTAAAATGAACACCCTGATAAAATGCAATAACATTTTGAAATAAAGTGAATACGTAGCAGCATTATAAAAGTGGACGAACATGCTAAGTGAAGTAGCAGCCAGTTATAAATAAAAATAGATTGTAGAAGAGCTTATTTTGCATGTGAGTGTGAAACACATTATGTCCTTGAACCTCTCATGCCTCCAATGTTCTAGTTCCTAATGCTTTTTATAAGACAAAGGCCTCCTCTGAAGTGTGTGTGCCTTGGTTTAGCCTCTATCCTATAACACACACTTCACCTGCTGCAGTAGATACACACACATCTCATGGTGTAGTGACAGAGGCTGCTCATCATTACGTTTCCTTCAGAACTTTTCATCACAGTCAAACGTCTGTATGTCCTGAGGAGGAAGCGTTGGCCAGGGTTGGTTCGTCACAGTTAGCATGATTAGAAACAGCTTTTCCCAGCATGCCTCAGATACAAACAGCCAGAGGAGCGCTCGATGTTTGGACACCTCTCTAAACCTGTCACACATACAGGTGTCTGTGTTTGGGGATGTGACTTTACTGCAAAACACATCCAGCTTCATTTAAAGGGGACCTATCATGCAAAATGCACTTTGTGATGTCTTCTCTACATAAAGATGTGTCCCCGGTGCTTCTGGGAACTCACGCAGCGTCAGAAAATAAAACCCTCTCTCTTTTCCTCCGTACCCATATCTTTTAAAAACGGGGGTACAATGAGCGGATACAGATTTGCTGCCGATCTGACGTGTCCATCCGAGGTGACGTCAGCGGACCCAAAGGAAGTTGTTATCAGAAACAATGCCTGACGTGTTTTGGACGTAATCTCGTCTTTGTTTACATTAGCAAGCCTTGCTAACACTCAGAGCTAACCTGTACTGTAGAGCACATGTGTTTAAAAAGCAGGAAGTAAAAAGGAACTCACCTTGTGATAAACCCGCAAGAGAAAAAGCCTTTGAGCTCCATACTGTTTCAGAAATAATCCTTGATGTGGTTTAGAACAGGATGGCGTTTTACCACAGCAGAATTTAACTTTATCTCCGGTAGAATTCTGATCAGGCATTAGCTCCGCCTCCTCTTTTCTTTTCTTTTTTCAAGCTAAGGACCCAAAATCCTTGTTTCTCTAACAGCTGGTAGGGTTATGAGCAGTATGAGGCATGGCTACAATGGCTGATCTGTTTGGTATTTTAAGCAAAAAACTTCACAGACATGTTTTGTATAGGTATGGCCC
>NW_011335081.1:0-1520 GCF_000735185.1 Notothenia coriiceps | reverse complement strand
GAAACAAATTGGTGTGTACAAATTTAAAACATGTAAGTACTAAATGGGTGAAAATCGATTGTATCCATAATGGGTAGCATTAATATATACTTCTCAAGATGTGTAGTTTTATTCATGTTTTTACATAATTTTACAGGATATTGCTATACTATTTCTCATGTTTTACTTCTACACATTAATATCTGATTTGTAAAACATCACAGACAAAAAGGTATATCCGCCATTTAATGGTAAGCTATTGAAATTGTGATTCCATAGATGTGTCTCCCATCACCCAAATCCCCTGACTATTCTCTCAACTCAGTATTTACATTCTTATATTCAAAGAAAATCAGAATATCTTTAAAAACTACAAGTCCTTTTCTATCAGCTGTGCACCGTTATGGTGTAAATATAACCTATCTACCAATTGGATCAAATATAAAAGTCAGCCGGATTACTATTGATACTACAAAGAGACGTATTGTGTGAAAAGAAATGTAAGATGTTGTTTAATTGCTGATATATTTATGATCCACGTCACGTATTCAGTTTTGGCGGCAGTTATTCCTGTTTGTCTAGAAGTCTTCTCATCAGGGCTCTATAAATAGAGAACTATGGCAGATGTGTAATATTTAATGCAGCCGAACCGTGTACTACAATGTCGTTATGTGATGACTTCCAAAGAGAAAATCAAGACCACTCGGAATAAAGTATTATTTTATTTTTTTTAAATGTTTTCGGATATCATATCGCATTAACATCATAACCCAACATGCATTGCGGCTAAAACATCCAATCACCGAGCTTCAAGCTGAGGATCTTGGGTAATCTGTTCAGTGGGTTTGTGGCATGGATGTATAATAAGAACTGGATACAGCGTGGAGGCGGGGCCTCATTAATTCCTATGAGAGTTGCTCATTAGCGCATGATGATAAAATGGCCCAACTTTTGAGAGAGCAAAATTTCACAGATTACCCGTCATGCCTGAGAAGTACCCGTATGTGCGCTCATAGCGCATGCGCAACTTTAACCAAAATGCTTGTTCACATCAAGCACGTCAATTTGCGTACACGTAACAGCACCGCGCGTTCATGACAGTATGGTGATGGATTGTTATTATGATGGATTTGGAGATCCAGGGTGATGCACATCGCTTTTTAAGCCAGGAATAGTGTTTGAAAAGTGCTTGAAACATCGGCAAAAGTGTTGTAAATAGGAGGAGAGTTTACCCAGAGAGCTCTGCGCTGCAGATGGCTCTTCCACCCAGACTGAAGCCAGAGAACAGGCTGCTTCACAGCACTTTAGAACCCAGGAAAGCAGCTTGGATCATTTAACGAGGCTGCAGTTAGCAGCTAGCGGCTAGCTAGTAATTATGCTAATGTGCACATCAATCGTTATGTACTTATATTACGCTGTAACAGGATCTAGTGATATCCAAGCAACAGAGCTTCATTTAGCATGAAATAATTATTGCACTGTATATATATATATATATAGTGCAATACGCTTCTTAGTGCAATAAGAAGCTACAGGGACGT
>NW_011335080.1:0-1597 GCF_000735185.1 Notothenia coriiceps | reverse complement strand
ACTGTACTAGATACTAGTGTTGCAAGGTGCACTGATACTAGAAAGGTATCGCGATACCCTGCCGTTAAAAACGTTACGATTCCTCCATTTCATTAGTATCGGTACTTTAAGAAAGACATTGTTTTAATAAGAGCCGTATTTCCTGTGTGTGTTCAGCGCTCTGCTTCCACTCCCTGCAGCCGTTGTCAGCTCGTCTAAGAGAATGTTTGTTGTTTGAGATGATGCTGTTTTAGTTAATCTGGATTCTTGTGTTAAACTTTCCTGTTGGCTCCCAGACCGTAGTCGAGGAAAACAGGGGATGACTCTCTGCAGTCTTCCAGGGCCAAAGCCACAAACTTCGGGTTCAATAACCCACTTTTAAATAAGGCAGACGGGCGAGCTAGGCCGTTGCATTTATTAAGGTCTTTGTTGTTACAGATCTAACTTTGAAGACACTCGACAGACCTATTTTGCTGCTGCTTCGTTCGCTTCAAAACACATACCACCACTCGCTCACTCTCGCCCTACCATGCACATACACATGCACACGCCACACCCCTCTCTCTCTTAAAGGGATAGCGATATGACTCGGCATGATACAGGGGTGGGGAACCTTTTTCCTCTCAAGGGCCATTTCAATTTTTACAACATCCTCCGAGGGCCGTACAAATTATTGAACTCAAATGTTTTAGTGTGTTTATAAATTACCTCGAGGGCCGTATCAAATGGTCTCGCGGACCGTATACGGCCCGGAGGCCGGAGGTTCCCCACCCCTGCCCTAATATCATCACACTTGTCATTTTACCTTGAATGCCATTGCTTTACATTTATTTTATTTTATGTATTGTTCTCATTGTTCAAAAGTTTGTGTTATGACTGAAACATTTGTCCAGGTTTGAAATACCTGTGGCCCCGAGTCTTGAAACCAAAGTCCTTATGGTGGTCTAGATGCCCTTCCATCTGCCTTTGGTTTTTCCCCTGCAGTGATGCGGGACAGAGACACTCAGTCTGTCCTTGTCTCAGTCTTAAAAATTGTCTACTCAAATGCATATTTACTGGTTGGGTTTATTCTTTTTTTTGGCGCATCATTAACAGGTTTGGCCATGCGGATTGGCTCTCGTGATGTTAGGTGGGTGCCGGTATAAAAAGAACTCGACCCTCAGATCACTTCCGCCGTGCCTCCCTGACCTGTAAAGTCTGACCTAAAGCCAAAGGTCATGTTTTTATTAAAATTAAGCTTTGTCTGACCAACAGAACAAAACTAAAACAAATTACAAACTCAAATTTGAGAAGCGGGAACCAGAAAATATTCAATATTTTTACTTGAATTATGCCTCGACTGATTTCTTAACTACAGAAATGGTTGGTGGTAAATTTTCTGTCAATTGAATAATCAGCTTATATACAGCGAGTGAGTGAAGGCTGCCTTTGTAAAGAGACAGTGGTTGCCGGGTAACCCTCTTAATATTATATTATTATTTATTATTATCTACTATTTTTACTTATCTACATCAGGAGTCACCAACCTTTTTTAGGTTGAGAGCTACTTTCAAAAAATAAAACAAGTCGTGAGCTACTTTTACTCCTCTTTTTTTGTGTTTTGCAGTGTATATATTTA
>NW_011335079.1:0-943 GCF_000735185.1 Notothenia coriiceps | reverse complement strand
ATTAGTAGACTAACTAGGAGAAATGAGTAGACTTACTAGGAGAAATGAGTAGACTAACTAGGATAAATGAGTAGACTAACTAGAGAAATGAGTAGACTTACTAGGAGAAATGAGTAGACTAACTAGAGAAATTAGTAGACTAACTAGGAGAAATTAGTAGGCTAACTACTGTATGAGAAATGAGTAGACTAACTAGAGAAATTAGTAGACTAACTAGGAGAAATTAGTAGACTAACTAGAGAAATGAGTAGACTAACTAGAGAAATGAGTAGACTAACTAGGAGAAATTAGTAGACTAACTAGGAGAAATGAGTAGACTAACTAGAGAAATGAGTAGACTAACTAGGAGAAATGAGTGGACTAACTAGAGAAATTAGTAGACTAACTAGGAGAAATTAGTAGGCTAACTACTGTAGGAGAAATGAGTAGACTAACTAGGAGAAATGAGTAGACTAACTAGAGAAATGAGTAGACTTACTAGGAGAAATGAGTAGACTAACTAGATAAATGAGTAGACTAACTACTGTAGGAGAAATGAGTAGACTTACTAGGAGAAATGAGTAGACTAACTAGAGAAATGAGTAGACTAACTAGAGAAATGAGTAGACTAACTACTGTAGGAGAAATGAGTAGACTAACTAGGAGAAATTAGTAGACTAACTAGGAGAAATGAGTAGACTAACTAGAGAAATTAGTAGACTTACTAGGAGAAATTAGTAGACTAACTAGGAGAAATGAGTAGACTAACTAGTAGAAATTAGTAGACTAACTAGGAGAAATTAGTAGGCTAACTACTGTAGGAGAAATGAGTAGAGTAGACTAACTAGTAGAAATTAGTAGACTAACTAGGAGAAATTAGTAGACTTACTAGGAGAAATGAGTAGACTAACTAGAGAAATGAGTAGACTAACTAGAGAAATGAGTAGACTAACTAGAGAAATGA
>NW_011335078.1:0-27898 GCF_000735185.1 Notothenia coriiceps | reverse complement strand
CTGTGAGCCCAGTGTGCTCTGATTGGCTTGATATTGAGTAAGAAAAAGGTTTATAACGCTGTGAGGATGGGTCTGCAGAGAGCATTTCTCCGCGATCCCAACTCGTCTATTACCAGCGTTCAGGGAGCTCTATGCAAGTCAATGGGGACTCCTTGTTAGTTAGCCAAAGGATCCTGGTGTGTGAGGTGCTCCGCAGATTGGTCATTTGTTGTTGATTTGGGTATTCACACGGCACAGAACCCAGGAAGCAAACAATGGAAAATGAGAAATCTCCAACGAGGCGTTCTGGGGCAGCATAGACAGGTATTTTCTGTGTTAGAGTTTTACTCGCTACAGGGTGTACTTTGAGGGGTTTTGACTGTTCAGACCATTTACATGCATAAACACCTTCATAACACACAAGGGGACGGGTAATAACCAGAAAAGCATGACAGATCCAGCTCACTCTCTCCTGTCGGACCCTTTTTATTACGCTGCTCAGAGACACATAAACATTTGTAAACTCCTCACACATTACTGTAATCTGTATTCTTTAGTCAACCAGTCGTCATTATCCATGCGCAGAGCTTTGCACTGGTATGACTTCATTTATGAATCAATCCTTGGACTGCTGCCCTCTTACAGTATTTATGTCACGTAACCAGTGCTGCACTCCCAGGGCTTCATCACTCCTCCATCCCCTGAGTCCATGCAGGATTTGTTGAAAAAGCTTTCTCCTCTGTCCCCTCAACCTGAACATGAAACAGCCGGAACTGGAAAGTCCAGAATGATTCTCCTGGGGGATCATTTACTACTTTTCAGAAAACTGAAGACAGCATCTGTGAGGGTTCACTTTGCCATTTTACCACTTTTCATGTCGATAGTGTGTGTAAGAATTACCTGTCTGTAACTTGGTGAAGTATTGCTGTTTTTTGTTTGTTGAGAATGAATGGGAAAAATGTAAATTTTGATAATCAAAAAAGGTTTTTAGTCATCCTCTCAACAAGAACACCCAACATTCTCAAGTTTTAGCATCAATTATAAGGATTTCCAGCTTTTTTGTCTTAAAGGTCACCTATTATACTGTTTTTCATCAATATATTATAGGTCTCAGATATATACAAAACATGTCTCTGAAGTGTTTGACTCGAAACACCAAACAGATCGTGCATTGTAGCATCCCATAATCCCCTCTGTTTCAGCCCTGTTTCAAAAGAGCTGATTCTCTGTCTGTTACTTTAGATGAAAATAAGGAGCCCCTCCCCACGCCCCTCTGAAAGATATTTGGTTAAAAAGAACACAATGGTGCTCTAGGAAGAGATTCAGGTGATAAGGGGGTGGGGTGGGGTTACCTTGGTTGGTGATTGGCTAATGGTTACACAAGCCAAACCATCCTTATGACATCATAAAGTGGCCAAAATCTGATCAGCTCATTTTCAGACAGGTTTTTATATAAATGGATCAGGACAAAAAGAGAGAGAATCTTTCTTTCTGAAACTTTCAGAATCTCTTTACACAGAGGGGAGGGACAAATGTTGATGTATGAAAGACATGAAAAAGTGGATTTTGCATAATAGGTGACCTTTAAACCTGCTGTAGCTGTACCTGTCTGTAGCCAAAACAAGCTGCAAACACAACACTGACATACTGTATATCCACCTCTCAGGTTGATGGCAAACTTCTAAGCAATATGTGTTGAGTGTCACAATCTGAGTGAGCCACAATCTATGTTTTATGCTGTGGCCGTAACAGCAAGTAGTTGCTTATTTACATTTATTTTTTATGCTGCTGCAACGCAAACATTTCCCAAATTGGGATCAATAAAGTATTTATCTTATTTCAAATGGACACAGTTGAGTTACTTGGTAAGCAAACTTTAGTGAGTGATGTGAGCTGCTTTGCATCCACAATCGGAGACATCATGTATGCAAAGCTTTTGACTTGCCACTTGGGGCAGTGCAACAAACTTTAACCACAACAATGACTTACAGTATAATGAGTTAATACGTTTAAGTTGGTAGAGAGAATGTGTTGGCAAACAGTTGTATTCAAACATCCAGCAGACATGGAGCTCTTTCACAGCAAACATTTCTTTAAAAAAGAAATGTCAGCAGTATCAATGATTTTCTGGGTAAAGAGAAAGGAATAATGCAGTGGAGTGTGTAGCTTTGTTTCCAATGTGTCTGTATTTACTCCTGGCTTGTGTTACTGCAAATAAAACATGACTGCAGTATTTCTAATCTAATCAATAAAACAACAAAGTTTACCTGATGTAACACTCTGCAATGGTGTGTCTGCCCTGAACTGCAGTGCTTTAGAAATATTCATAAGGTGGCGTTCACTTGTGTGTGACTTACTTTGAAGCTGTCTTTATTTGTAAAATCTGTTTACAAAATCATTAATTTAATTAAAATAGCCCCTCTAAGACAGCACTGCAATCACTGAAGACTACAAAGCGCTCCAGGATGAATACAATTATTTTATTGAGTCTGTAAAATCGTTATCCTCCTTATAAAAACACATTTCTGCTGCTCCCACATTTCTATTGTTATCTTTCTGGGGATGTGGAGACATGTCATATTTGTCTCAGTATTCAAGCAAATTAGAGAATCATGGTGTGACACAATTTACCAAATTGAGAAGCTGATTGCCATTTGATGGAAAAGTAGAAAAAAAAGTAAAACTATTTAAAAGATAACTATCCCTCAGATATGTACATTTACTGTCCAGCCTTGAGACCGAATCAGTGACCCCGGATACTGTCAGGAAATTACACGAACAATCCTCTTTTATGTCAAAGCCTGGCTGAACCCCAGAGGTCTCATTAGAGGAGGAGCAGAGTTTTCACTGAGAAGAAGGGAAGAGATCCTTCAAGGACCAGTGAGAATGAAACACCAAATGAAATCCTGGCAGCAATTATATTCACTTCAGACACTCACACAGCTCGGACTGAGAAGAGGCAAGCACTAGAAAGTATAAAAAAAGCTATATCCAGTATTATTGTCCAGATACTGTACAGCTAAATTGATTAGTTTGTATTTCGATTGATAGAAAGCAAGTAAACATGCCAATTTATTCTTCTATGATAGAATGATGATGAACACAATATTCTGGGTGTTTCGGACTCTAAGACAGAAAAAACAATCAGTTCATAATACTAGCTCTGGCACATGGACATTGTGATCAGCATTTGTCCACAATGTTACAGGCCCAATGATAAATTAATTAAGAACATCATTGAAAATTGACCTAATAATGAATTAATAAAATCTTCTATCTTTCTAATTTAATTCAAAAAACGGTTTTCTTCTATCTGTCAATCAAGGAATCTATCATTTACATTTCAGATCAACATAAACAATTCTTTATTTTTCTATTTAATGTAGAAAGTAAAGTGACTGCAACACATTAGATCGATCTACTTAATGAATATAGGATCATTGAAATAAATACAGTTTACAGTTCCTTGAAATAAATAAAATTAACAATTAAAGCTTAAATAAATAAAGCTGATTTGTTGGATATTAATAAGGAAATATTCCACATCTATAGCAGCAAAGTTTTCAACCATTGAGTAATTTCACAAATCGGCTACCTTGAAATTCTAGACCATACAAATCAAGTCCAGAGAAAAACCTAGAAGTCCTGATTTGGGACCAAAGAAATGTAAATTTGTTCAGAAGAGAGACGGTTAGATCCAAAACACTTGCAATCAGGGATGTCACTGTGCTGAAAGGGCAGCTTCTTTAGCAGAGGGAGACATCTTGTGGCCTGCCTCTAAATGAAACTAACCTCATTGAAAAGCAAGCGGCAGCCACTTTGTATTCTGCACAAGTATTGCCAGGGAAGCAAAAATGGATTTTAGCTAAGAGGGGCTTATACTTTGGAATACCTCGTATAAAATTCATCAAAAAGGGGGAAACATTAGCATTTCCCTGGTAAGAAAAAAAAGGGGGAGAGTATATTTAACATAAATCTTATTGTGCAAAAGACTATTTGATCTTTTAGGTTCAGTAAGGGGAAATACAAGACTTCACCAGTAATTGTAAACATCTCTGACACAGCACATATACAGTAACCCCCCCCCCCTCACCCCTCACCTCGGTAGACCAGGTGGAGAGCAGCTGCAGTCTGTATCAATAAAAAACAGATGCTGCCGGCTACACCTGCCATCTTGTTCCCCTGTTCCATTCCAGGCAGGATCCAACTAAAAAAACACAAGTGCGCTGTCACTCAAGCTTTCAGTCCGCAGCCCGCAGCCCCACTTTGATAAACTCACTCCTCATATTTCCCCCCCGGTACCTTCATTTGCAAGGATAATCTCTTTTTTTTTGTGCATGATCACATCTTGTTTGCTCAGCCGGAGGCTTTTGGTATACTTTCCTGAATCCATTTTGCCCGCTTTACCCCCAAAAAGCTAAGCATCGTAAGCACTTGCCAGCTGCGGGAAAAGCACCATAGAATAATAGCAATGCATTAAGACTTAGCCTTGTCTCAGGTGAACATATTAGGAATTCAAATCATATTCCTAAATATTCGCAAGGTCACACATTCACTCTGGCTCTTTCCAGCATTCAAAGAAATGTCATTACATCCTTTAAATGTAAAGGATTTCTTTTAAACTGAAATGTGTGCTACATCGTTAATCATTGTTCACAAAAAACAATTACCTGTTTCTATCAAACTGTCATGTCTGGCTTCTCCTGTACAGTCAGTGACTGGTGGTGTCAAGGGGAATCTCAGTTTACTTGAAAGAAGATAGCAATACAATACTTCAGGAGCATGACATTGTAACTATTGGCTCAGAGAGAAGGGTATAGATCACAGAGGCCATTAGTGGAAACAAAATATATATATGGGCAGGGAAGGTAATCCAAGATCAAAAGGACATATGATATGAAACCATGAGTCATTCTAGCCCATAGTTCAATTTGAAAATATGGGTGTTAAAAGCACTAACGCATGCTTTTGTTTGGAAATGACACTGTGCCAGAAGGCTGATAATCTACAACACAACATAATGGCACTATTGGTTTTGGACAGAGCCACTCTTGTGTCCAATGTCTCCACCTAACAAGCCAATTAACTTAAGAGGGTTCTGTCAACTGGCACCTCCAATGTCTGCCTCTGGTAGTATCTGCGCCCTGATGTGCAAGTCAGCAAAAAAGTGTCCCCGTGCTATGAATTCCTCACTATTCCTCTTCAGCGCCATTGATCGGACTGCCAATACTGCACTTAGAGTAACAGTGACTCCGGCACTGGCCTTCACTGACACTGAGTAATGGAACAAACACATTAGGTATTTGCTATCTGGCCAGTCATCCTCACGCACCGCCTCAGATTTGTTTATTCCATTGTTTGAACTGTGGAGCTTTATTTTTTAGCTCCCTTACTTTTCATGCCCGAGGCAGCACTGTAATTCTGTGCTCCTTTGCACATCTCTTCCCTTCATCTCTCCTAACGCTTCCAAGTGTGCATCCTGGCTCTGGCTTCATTTCAAAGCAGGCTGAATCACAATGATGGTGTCGGTCCTCTGCTGAGTCCCAGTTCACTTCAATCTAAGCACAGCACCGCCTCCTTTTCCTTCAACTCCCCTCCTTTGCCTTTTGTTTCCACCTTGTCTTCTTAGCTCTCTCCTTCAACTCTATGTCTTACCCAACACCCCCCATCCGAGCCCTTTATCCATCTCTCTTGTTACTGTATAAGCTGCCACTGTCCCTTTTTCCTATCTTCAACACTGCCTATTTTCTTTCTAACACTCAATCCTTCCGACTGCTTCCTTTACTCACCTTTCTCTTTCCTTTGACCTCCAAAGCCTCTAGAGACTATACTGCAGTGGAAGTAAAACTCCACATCCTGCTTCTGTTTCAGCAGCCCCTGAACAGATCCGCAACCACCACATACAGAACCATAATTAAATATAATGATGTCAACACAATTCGATACCTCAACAGTAAGGTCAATCACACAACATGAGTTCAACACTTAAAGGATAAATGTGTTAGAATCAACTCTCCGCATTAGGCCAAAGCCAGAGAGCTCTGAGCTGGTGATCGATTGAAATGATATCACGCCGACTTCAGCATGAATCCTGCATATACACACTGACAGATGATTTATTTGGTCTGAGCCAATCTTGCAGGTCTAATCCACAGCAGTGTGATGGGATGTGCTGGGGGGGGGCTGACACTTTTGAGTATTAATGAGGCAATCAATCACACACTAGCTCGGAGACGGTGTGTACTGCAACAAGATGGCGGCGTGATAAAAACATTGATAATGAAATAAAGCTTCAACTAAAGAAAGTTGTTCTGCGAGCGGTATGTTGAGATCTGATATCGTCTTTAATGTGTTCAGTGATGCACTGTCTGACCTGTACAAATAAAAAGTTGTATACGATGGAAGCGTTCAGTGTAATCTGAACAAAGCTTATTGCCATAGTTCACTTAGAGATTGATTCATGGACATTCAAAGCTATCTTGCTGTATATATTTTTAGCACTAGGAAGAACATTTCTAGCATCTACCATCTGCCAGCCTTTAATATCTGCGACTCCAGTGAATTACAGCATCCTCCCCCCCAAAATATATTTCATTACTTTATGCAGAGGGAATAATTGCTCGTGGGGGCCCTGATATTTCCTCTCCAAGATTTCTCAATACCACTGCACCCATATCTAACTCATTAGTAGAAACATCTGCTCTTTCCTGTCACTGAAGACATGCTGTAGTTTCTTCAGCCAGTCTTTCTTTGTGTGACTTTGATACAGATATACAGACGTATCACAGTAAAACATAACAAATATTTAACTGAGATTGAAATATCATACAGGTAAGGGAGAGCAACAATAAAAGTATTAGAATCTAAGGGATTCAAATATGAAAATTTCATATTCTATTGTTTAAATGTTTTGCTGATTTAACGCCAAATCCAAATGCACAACACTCAAACCTAAAACGCTAAACTAAAAGGCATTTGAATGATGTTATGCTTATACTTCCTCCATTTTTTTTCCTAATTATCAGATGTTGTCTAGACCTTGCGTGAGTCATCTGGCAGTGATGTTCCTGAAGTATATAATGGGTAATCTCAATTGCATCACATCTCATCTCCGGTGAGGGGGACTGCCTCTGAGCCTCCCACAGTAAGATCAGCAGGCCGAGGAAGGGGATTCAGGCAGCTCCATGAATATTTAATGAGTCCCCTCTATACATAGGCCCTCAGAGCATCTCCAGTTACTGACATTTAGCTGAAATTTGTCCTTTCGACATTGGGATGTGAAAGAGCCAAGGTCACTTGACTGACCACATCGATATCAAAATCTGCCTTCATAAGCTTACATAAGCTGCTTTGGTTTTGGGAACTCAAATCCGGTTCACCATTTTCATAAACAAGTCTGAAGCTCTTTTTATAGTAGATGTTAAGTTTACTGTGAGATCTATTGAAACTATTCTCTCTTACACAAAATAATTGTATTGCCATTTTAGACGTACTAAGTAATTAGTATAAATCATTTCCCTCACTTTCACTTGTACATCCTGACACACCTATCTTGGTGCTTGGCTATCATCCCTCAAATCGATTTGAGGGATTTCCATTTCATAGAAATACAATCCTTTTCCTGTCTCTCCTGTTTCTGCCGCAGGACGATTGAGTTCCATTCAAATTCTGCTGAAGTGAAGTCTTATAATCAAGAACGAAAATAACCTAGGGTTTAACCAAAATAAAAGCATAAAATGCTCAGACAAAACACTACGACATTTGTTGCCATTACTACTATGAAGATTATTCTTCTGAGGTATTTACAAAAATAAACAATACCGCATTAAAACTCTACTGGTTTTCAAAACGCCATATGTTTGCTCCATAATGCATGATGCGTGATGTCAGGAGAGATTTGTTGAACCATATGGTAACTCAGTAGTTTACATCTTTCCGAGGACAATTTTAGGGAAGTATCTCTCATTTCTCCTTCAAGAAAAATCACTATTAGTAATAGTCATAAAATGAAGGATTGGACACAGTATAATTATTGCACCATAAAAGCCGTACACATATCTTTCTGCTTTTGGCACCAGGTCTTGTAAGAGAAATAAAATATGGCTTTATTAGTATTCCTTAGAATTGTTCCTGCGTTACACACCCCATACCTGGTTTTCCCCCAGGAGCTGGTGAATCTTTAGACAAACATGCCATTAATTATTTACAAAAGAAGGATTATGGGACCATTACTGAATAAATAATTGAGAAATGACAACATCATTTGAATGAAAGGGACTTCTTTCATTAAAGATATCTGATGTGTATGTCTCATCATGACAATTCTCATTTTATAAAGAGAACAACTCTCTTACGGTGAAATGTTTTCTTGTATTCAAGAACATAAACTGACTCACAATTAAATGTATCGTGGGCAGAATGAAGAATTTAAATTGGAGCATTATAGTGACTATCAAAAAGCTCTCAGTTGTTGGCCATGTTGCCGCTCAAGGTTTTCTTTTAACATTCTAAGTTAAAGTAAAAAAAAACTTTACATTATTTTAGATAATCTGATAAATATTTTACAAACTAGCATCCATCCTACTGAGAAATTACAAAGTATTAAGGATACTACCAGAAGATAGTCCTCTTACAGCCTACTTAAGGATGAATGTGTTTCCCGTAATATTGTATGGACGCAGCTAGAAGAAGCCATACTTACTATGGTAAAGTTCTCTGGACCGCAGTCCTTGCCTCTATATTTGCAGTCGAGCAACATTTCATCCATGCTGTGGCTGGACCTCTGTACAAACTCCAGCATGTTGAAGGACTTGCTGGGGAAGAACTTGCTGTTGTCCGTGGGCTGCCCCAAAGCGGCCATGAAGTCATCAAAATCCCCTTGCTCCACACCCAATAGACCGGCCATCCAGAAAATGTCATTCCTCAGAATCTGGGACTTTCGATAGCTGTTGTAGTTGCAGATGGTGATGGCTGGGAAGTACATGACGGGCACGTCCATCTCATCGAGGATAGTGACATGGGGGTACTGGTAGTACTCGATCACACGGTCAGCCACTTGGTAGAGGAAGAAGGAAAGGGAGGAACTGAATGCGGCGGCCCAAAGCAGCCGTCGAATAGTCACTCCACCGGGCAGGAAGATGTGGCTGAGGCCGTGGAGGGAACAATTGGCCCCGTACACTGTGATGTCCGATGGTGGACGAGGAGCTTCTTCTTCTGGGGCTCCCATGATGACAGAGAGTTTCCAAATGGGCGATTGCTGGATGCAAACTTGCAGTTGTAATGTCTCGCTGAATAATGGTTCTGACAGGGAGGTTCATCCAAACTAAATGTACAAGGGAGGATGGTCGACACAGGGTCTAGTTTCCTCTTCACACCCGAGGGAGAGGAAGAGTTGGATAACTGGAGCTGGGAAGTAGCGATGGACGTTCGTATCAACCAATCCTCATTGAGATCTTAGAGGGCACAGTGAATTCTAAAGATCCGGTTTCATTTGGGAAGCTAGACGTCCCACAGCGGGAATTGGTGGATGCATCAGAAAGGGATACGTCAGAGACAGGCAAAGATCAAAACCAAATACAATTCTATTAGCAACCTCAAACTATATCAATTGTTTTTGTGCTTTTGTAAAATGTATTTATCTAGGGAAGGTTTTTAAACACAAATGCAGGATATTGTGCATCTCTAACTCAGACTTAAAGGACCACCGTTTTGAATTCAGAAGATTTCATAGCTATTTAATTTGTGAAAACAACACTGTGACTCAATCAAAACCCATTGAAGACATCACACAGGTGTGGTAATCTAGATTTAAATAAAAAGGTTGTTGTTCTTAGCTCCAGAAAAGTTGACATTTTGCAGACACAAAATGTCATTGAGCCCAATGAGCATCACATTTAGTTACAGCAGCATAAACAAAGCTTGAGCTGGCATGTAAAACGACGATAATCTATTAGCCACAGCCACACTAGGGAATGGTGTAGTGCTTTTCTTAATGAAATCTTAACAGACCTTGTTGTCAAAGGCCATTGTATAACTCATTCATGGTTCCTATTAAGCTGCAGCTGGTGAGAGTATTCCACCCTGGAAGTCATTTTAGAGTGACGTTTATAATCTAAAGGCTGCCATGATCCCTCCTGAACTTTCTTATAAGGATAACACATAATACGATGACATGAGTCACTCGAGAGTCAAAGTAAGTATTCATCTACTGTACGCATTCTCGATAGCCCCATTAAATCCATTTGAAGGATCAAAAAACACATTCAGTTCTAGTCTATACAACCATAGCTGATCCCTTAAGTTTGCAGACCACATCATCTATCTTGCTGCAGCCCCCCTATCATGTGTTTTGTAACAGCATCAATTATTAATGCGTTCTCCAGCATACATTTCAGCTCATGGGCAGAGGTGTATATTCGCAGAATGCAGACCTGAGGTTATTTCAGTTCATCCCAATAAGCATTGGTCTTGACTGAAATTGATTTGCTCAGAACAGCAATCATTTAAAATGAAGTTAATAAGCTAACTTATGTTAGAAGCTAAGCAAAGGGCTCTAACAGTCTGTCAGGACTATTTCAAATAAACCTGGTTGAACCATTCACCCCGGTTTGTCTCTGCTTTCTTCACCGACGCACCAATCTCTATTCATCATCCACACCTCTTTCATCTTACATACATCACTTTATCAAGCCTTTTAAAGTACACATCCATTTCTCCTCTCACCCCCCAATATATTTCCCCTCCTTGGTAGAGGCCAAAAGCGGGATGAAGAAGAGGGAATATTGGACTAACATTCATCAGGTGGAGACAGACAGGACACCCGATGAATGATAATGCTGCTCCGTACCTGCTGTATGTGTAAATAAGCTACTGTTTGCTATCACCATTTTAACTTAAAGGTCAGTATTGTGTTCACAACTTCTTCTTCTGCCCCCAAGTGGACAAAATTATTACTTTTTAAGAGACATTGGGTCTTAATAAAGTGTTTAAACACAGTTACATTTCATACTAATTGATGTGACTTTAACTAAATCCAAAAAGTCCAAATATAATGTATGCAAACTTTATGTACTGAGCTATGTTTTGGCAACTGGCAAACATTTGCCCATCACCATGTTCAGTGAATAATAATACATTTTATTTGTATAGCACACTTTAAAAACAACGTCATCTGAACATGGTACAACATAAGTAGTCATTCAGCATTCCTTTGGAGAATAAAGCTAAATGGACCGGGTCTGTCTGCTGTGATGAATTTATAAATTGACAACCAGGAGAGGGAGTTCAAAACAGCAAATCTGCTGGCCATAAAATCAAAACAGTTGGTTGTAAGATTCTAAAATTCTCCTGAGCAAAAATGTTTAGCACAATTTACAAGACAAATGCTGGGAAAATATGCAAGTGGCTGGTAGATTTGTATCATTCACCAGTCACCACCAGCCAAAAAGAATGATAGTATTTTATTGAGTGGTACAATTTTAACATTTAAATGTAAAATGTGCACCCTGCGGCAGGGTGATCATTTTCTGTGGGTTCATCAGTGCATACGCCCCCTTTTGCATGACATGAAGTCTTTTGATCAATTGTTAATGTCAAAATATTGATTGGAGCAGCTTTAACCGGTCTAACATTACCAATGGGATTGCTATTTTGGGTCTACACTTAACACCGACACACATCCCTCACTTCATCGATGCGGGGCCATAAATGGATATACATAAAGTGAAGGTTGTAATTACTACATACTTTTACATTTGCAACATGTCCTAAATGGTACACCGTAACAATCAAGAGATCACTTTCTGGCATATTAATAAAAAAGCAAGGCCAGTGTATTGATGAGGAAATAATGAACATGTTCAAAAAGGCTATATTTGACAACAATATTAACACATCTTTTCCTGGTCCTGCTACAAAACATAATAACTTCCTTGGCTGTAATTTTCCACAAGACGTCATTAAAATCTGTTCACTATCAGATAACTTAATAAACAAGCACTGAGAGACACAGCACCGACAAAATACATTAACCTCTCTTTGGAAGTAACAGTAAAATAAAATGTTCTGAAATAAATGACCTTGTGCCAGAGCTGCAGTATGCTCTAGCTGAGAATTCACGTATGCTAGGCAAAATACAACCACATCTCAAAGCTGATGTTTGAGTTTACTTTACAGTTTTAAAGACATTTGACCCACAGCAACCTTTCCTTCAGAAAAGATGTCAAGCGACTGAGAGAAAAGTACTTTAGACAATGTCAGGTTAAGCAAGAGCACATCAAAACTAGAAGTTTATACACAGGACAGTTTAAAGAAGGTGCCGCTTTAAACTAGCTCCTTTTATTGAGGCATTGGATTGTTCTCATTAAGTATAAATAAAATAATTTAAAAGCTGTAAATTGAGCACCGAGTGCATCTTTGCTGTTCTTTTGCCTATGGGTAAAATTGAGTAATCCTTCTTAGACTACAGAAAATTAAGAAGTGGACAAATCACATTTAGGTAGTTAATAGGGGCACTCTGGGCAAAGTGCAAGCGGTTCCTCAATCAATACACTGTGGAGGTTTTCCAGATACTTTAAGTTGGGTGTACTAGTTAATGCACTGCCGTAACAAATCAGCAATTCAGTACATCACGACTTCTTTGTTCGCCCGAAAACACTTTCTTTAACTCTACAGTGAGAAGAAGCCGAGGCTGCATTCACACATGTCGAGATTACTGATATCTTCAGAGACTAAGTGCTCTTTCTCATCAGCCGCTTTGTTTCCTCACTGTGTGCAAAATGTCAGAGTTACAGTAGTCTGCTGGATGTGATGGCAGACATGTGAGGGAGGGCTACAAGAATGGCATTTTTATAATGCTGAAAGGTCATTTAAATTCTGAAAAAAGGTCTCAACCTGTCTCTCTGCTCCTCAAATTATAATTACCTTCCCTCTTGTTTTTTCAACCCGAGTAACCCAGCAACCTCCCAGCCATCAAAATGTTTGAGATTTTAGTGTGAAGGACTATTTTCTCTTTTTTTTTATGATAGAAAAATAACTTGGCTCCAAAGAAAGTTCACAGGTCAAGATTAGAACAGTGTTTTTGAATCTGAATTTCATAAAGTGGACACATCAAGTCACAGAGACTTTATCCAACCGTCTGGCAGCTCAGTCTTTTCTATTTTTTTTTCTTTTATGTAGCTCCAAAATCCAACAGCAAGAAGTTTTCAAGTTTGAAAGCGCTGAGCTGACATATTTAATGTAATGACACATTTCACATCAACAGTCTTGACTGAGATAATGATGAGCAAGTACGCAAATAAACTCATTAAAATGCAGGGACAAAGCAGCATGCTGGGATTCATATCAACATTTTTTAAACCCTAGACCCCAAACTACTCAGCGTTAAGCTTTAAGGTTCATCAAAGTATTCATCTTCAGCCACCCATACTGTAGGTGATGAATGCTAAATAAAGAATATTTCTGAGCCTTAAAGTTCATTCTTGATCTTAGACATATCTTGACAACCGAAAAAGCCTCAACTCAAAGTCTGTTTACTAGCTTTTTTTAGCTGCTTCAAATTGCATGAAACTGAACAAACTCCATGCTGACTGAAAGGTTTAGAAATCAACTAAATATAACTGTTTAAGAGCCAAGAAATGGTTACCAATAGATTGAAACAAATCAATTAACTGTAAGATCGTTTTTGAATGCTCAATCAAAAGCCAGTGTATTCTTTTTTTAACCAAGAAATGTTTTCAAAAAACATAATGTTTTTAATTGCCTGAGACCGGAGAAAATGGACTATAAATGCAAATGTATTTTCCAGAACAAAACAAGTCTTTAAAATGCCAATAAATACTTGATCACTTTTTTAAATAAATCCAGTTTGAAATGTTGGAATGATATCAGTTGTAACAGATTTCCTATTCCAATTAAGATTTTAAAAAAGGGAAATCAACATCCATCCCAATCAGTCTTTCCCAACTGAGCACAAGGGACAACTCTAACATACTTTATTACTAGCAGTATCTGCAGCTATTTATCTCCTCCTCAACTTTCACTTCATAAAAGTAGCTTTTTGAATGCCATTTATCAAAATCTGGGTCTTCAGTGAAAGTAGACTCCAGCTGGTTTCACTTATTTGAAGCAGGAAATGGGCAACATGTAAACAGAAAATTCAATATTTCAGTATTGACCCTAACACATGGATTCCTAATGAATTGGGTAGCATTAGAACAAAGGGAATATGCTATAGCTTTTGTTTGCACAGTAGAGGTGAATGCTGTGCTGTGGACTTCCTTCACAAAGAGCATGGACTATGACTTCTGTAAAAATCCTTCCCGTTTGATTTAATGCCTAATTCCATGCTGACAGCTAATCGTGATGCACAAGCAGAGAACTTCATACAGCTGCCAAACTAATCACAGAGAATAAAAGGCGGAAAAGCTTCATTGTGGGTACTTCAAAGAACCTTTCAAAATGTAATTTTTGTCCCAATTAGCTGTAAGTACAGTTAAGGGGAATGGAAGGTGACTTTTCCCACATCCATTTTAGAGAGACGTTTGGAAACAACACTTGAGATGAAAATAATACCTAAAATGGCATTTACATACCGACATGCCCTCACAGACCTTGACTTTTAAGAAATATATAAAACTGATTTACAGGTCCGTCTTGGTGTCAGAGAACATTGCGCCCTGTCCGCAGAGAAAGCCATTTTATATGATTTTAGGAAACTCAGTCCAGATTTGTCAATGTCAAATATTATCTGTGCCAAAAAGAGGGACAAGTCGGCCAAGGCTCTAATCTTAAGTCTGAGGAGTGACCCACTACTCCATCTTGAAGGTTATTTTCTATGGATGCACTTTAATGCTCTGATAACAGAAGAGTAGGGATGGGAACCCAACCAGATATGATATCAAATGGGCTCCAGGCCAAAATATTAAAGACCACACATAATGTGTGCACTAAACAGTATACAGTAAACAACTTCTATAAATAACTACTGATACACTACAAATATTATTTATTCATAGATTACTATATGCACTTAAGGGAGATTTCATATTCCATTTACTATTCCAAAGCTCTGACCAAACCACATATAACTGACATCACTATTGTTAACACAACAAAAACAAAGACACGGTCTGACTCTTTAAATGTGTATTCTCTTCTGCTGAAGTACATCAAAGACTTCAAGACATACTTTAGGTCTTTTGAGCCTTAGCCAAACAATTAGAGGAAAACACTTTGACAGAATCTGCCAATTATCAATGCTGTATTATTAAAACAAATAATACAAAGAAGGCTTTTATAGAACTCCAGATTAACTCAGAGACAAAATGCTTTAAGAAGAATGGATTGAAAACGGTTAGGGGAAAGCTTTGATAGTTGTAGTGCATGAGGGCGAGGTAGGTTTTGTATACGTTTCAGCCTATACAAATAAAGAATTACATTTACTCTTAAATGCACTGACATCAAACTATGAAGCATAAATCTCTGTGTGTGATGAATGTGTCCCGATGAATATCAGATGCCTGTGTTATTCATTCTTTCTAAACTACACTCAGGAATATTATTTATTTGTATTGACATTTAAGATTTGTTTCCAGTGAGTTATTATTGAGTTTATTTGCCATTATTCTATTCAATTATATATTCTCCTGGGCTATCCAGGTAATAAAGCTCTAGTCGGTATTTGCTGACTTTGCACTGACTTAGTGGAATTTGTATTAAATGGTCCTGTTTGAGCTTTACTCTCAAATCAATACCGCTTCTATTTAGTATCGGTAGCTCTGAACCAAAGCACTTGCCTGCAGGAAATTACAATGTCAAGTGTCATTATACAACCTCAATATCCACAAGTCCTCCCCCTAACTTCATAGAAGAATGTCAGGCAGGCCCACTTACTTAAATCACAGGTAAAAGCCTCAGTGTTGTTTCTAGGATTGATAGATTGTATTACTATACATGACAGTTATCATGGTGGAGTTATCAAAGGTGACAAAACAACATGAGAAAACGCTGGTTAACATGCAGTTTGAGGACCGCCCTGGAATCCCAGTGGCCAGTCTGTAAAACAACACCAAGTCCAAGAGTCTCTCACCTAAACGATAATGTCTAAACTATATCCAAGCAGACTGAACCAAGGTCCCTATGCTAAATTCAAGCTGTCAGGGCAGGATGTATAGTGGCTTGTCTCTAAATTGGAAAGCAGCAGTTTCGATTCCAGCCTGGCTCCGCTAGTTCCCATCTCAAAGTGTCCTTGGGAAAGACACTGCGCCCCAATTTGCTCCATAGGCATAGCAATCGTAATGTTAGTGTCTGTATACAGTATGTGTGTGTGTTTCAACGCTTTTATTGTCATGTGTGCATAGCTACAGTGTAGTTATGACAATAGAAATGTTAGGTCACAGGCTCCTCCAACAGTGCAACACAATAAAAACAGATAAAATAGTACAAGTAAATAAAATAAAATTGAATATAATAGAAACAGAATATGATATAAACTGTGCAGAATAGTCTATACAATAAATGGAATATTGATATATATGACATATGTGAGTTGCAAACAGATGAATGTTATGTATGCTCTTTAAAAAGTTCTGTGTGTGTGTGTGTGTGTGTGTGTGTGTGTGTGTGTGTGTGTGTGTGTGTGTGTGTGTGTGTGTGTGTGTGTGTGTGTGTGTGTGTGTGTGTGTGTGTGTGTGTGTGTGAATAAGCACCAGATTAGATCATGAGTAGTTTGGCACCCTGTACGGCAGCCCTGCCATCAGTGTATGAATATGTCAGTAAATGTTGGCATGAGGTGTAAAAGCTCTTTGAGTGGTGGGAAGACTAGAAAGTTGCAATTTAAATGCAAGTCCATTTACTATTGACCAGTAATGACCCCTTTTCCCGCTTCATGATTGCAGGTATCAAGATTGCACCATACTGTGAAATGGCCCACTGCATGCAGCCCACTGCTTACAATAATATTACTCACAATATGAGGCAGACTTATACATTAAAGTGACATTAAAGCGAATGCACTTGGGAAACTGCAATAATTAGCCACAAAAATGGACAAATGAGGACTAAACCTTTATTATGACACCTGAGATATCTCCATGACAACTTTAGGATGCGGTTTGAAGATGCAGAAAAAGCAAGATAGATAACCTTGATTCAAAAGACAGGAGTACTTTCCATACAAATCCATGAGTGAGAGCTCTTCCTGTCTGTGCATCAGGACTTCCTGAAGAGGTCGTTGTTGTGTTGATTGATGGAATCCATTAGATCTTTCATCATTAGTCATCACAGCTAAGTAGTATAATCCCTAGTCAATATGAGAGGTTTAAAGAATGCTGATTTCATTAAATAGACTACAGTATTTAGGCAGCCCTATAATGTGCTTGTACTGTACAAAGTCAGCTAACTGGATTAGCAATGACAGTTATGCATGGGTGTAAAGTTAGCATTTAGAAAACAATCTTTCTCTGATTCGCTCCCACAGCCGTGAATTGTAACGGCTAAAAATGGCTTTGGACTGATTCATTAACTACTAGACGGAGCTTGATTGTTTTGATGGCTGTCGGAAAGACGTCTGGGCGAGTAAACAGAGGAGGCAGAATAGCAGCGAGGGGTGTGACAGCCCTGAAGTGCTGCCTCGTCCCGTCTGCTGTCTCCCCCTCAGGGAGATTAGCAGGGAGGCCGTCAGAGGGAGGCTGACACCTGCGCCGCACGGATCCTCCGCTTCATAAACTGGTGGAGGCAGAAAGTCACTCTCTCCCTCCCATGGTAGTTGGTTTGTTGTTTTTTACGTATTTTATAGATTGCAACATTTTCCCTAGTGTCAGTGTTTATATTAAGTAAACATCAGGGCTTGACGAAATTTCTGTCAGGTAGATAAAGACATTTCTTTTTGGCAACAAGGTGAAAAGATTTAAAGTTAATGCCCTCCGTGGTCCCAGGCTATAAAGACCTAAGGCCATTTTAGATCGTTTGATATTTTAATGGACCTCACCTTTCAACCAGACTCAGGCTAAGAGTAAATCTTTCTTTTCATATCTAAAATATATTGTGAGAATCAGACATTAAAAGTCCATGCAAGATGTGATATTGTACGTGATGCGATTTAGCAGGAGGGACTATTTAAACGACTCTGGCCCATTCACTTAAAAAAATCCGATGGTATACAATCAAAATGCTAGTGAGGTAAAAGTAATAACAAACCGTATGTCCAAAAAATGTAGTTGATATACTGTATACTTAATGGTTTTGCCCAATGCACTTTCGAGAAAAGTTTTGTTGCTTGGATTATGTTCACTGTGGAGTTGTTTTCCATCTACACTCTAAACTTAACCAAATAAAGCAAATCATAAATAATCAATGGAAACAACATTGGGAAAATCAATGAAATATGTTAACTGTGATAGTTTTGCAGATACATTCCTTATTAATATTTTGTTAAAAGTATAGAAAGACTGATTATATAGATGTATATGTTTCTCAATAGGAAAAGTATTCCCCTTTTGACTCATTCATAAAGTCAACACACTGCTGATGTCACTTTTTAATGTATAAGATTGTTTATTTTTGGTAACAAAGCCTTTCAAATCTAACTGTGGTCTCCCCCTCTGAGCGGTGCTTTGACAGAGTGTGAACAATAAAACCAAACCAATTACCTGCTTTCTGTAGATTTGACAGTCAACTTTAAACTCAGACAAAATAAATGTTGCTATAGTTCAGCTTGGGAATCATTGGCATTTCAGTCTGTACTTTCACTGATTGCCAGAATCTTTCCCCGTTACATCTGATCGTACGGTGTGGAAAATAACTGTCACCCAGCTGCAGGCTTGAGTTAACTAATCAGGCTATCTCCGGCAACTAATATGGAGCATGAGGAATTAAATTAAATTGGGCAAGTAAATATTCAGTCAGCTACAACCTGTGACATTAATCCTCAGGAACACCCTGCTGGGCCATACTTCCCCTGGGATTAACCCAATCGGTCTTTCTAATGGTTAAACAAGCAGGACAGGATCAAGGACACCGAGGCGTATACATATTAATTAATAGTTCAAAATGGCAAAAACGAATTCCCATGTTCTAGAGCAGGGGTGTCCAAAGTTTTCTCACACATACAGAAAAACATACGAAGGGCTGGTCCCCACTAGAGGTGAGGTATATTGCCTCATAAATTAAGTTATAAGTTGGAAAAATCAATCAAATGTAGGTAAATTATTCTTGATACTTGAAAATGCTTTAAGAAAAAAACAGCCTACATCACAGCTCTCCAGAGGGTTTCAGGGTTTCAGTCCTTAAAAAAGAAGCCTCAGATTGTAAATCATAAGAGGAAATATGAAGGGTTTATTTCAAGGTTGTTATGGAAATAAGTTATTGGGCTTTTTTCTTATCAATTTAGATTTGTTAGAAAATGTTTCCAACTTTAATTGACTGAATTTATTTGAAAATTGGGCTAATTAACACATGAATACTGTGTAATATATTTGAACATACATATTTAAGAAGTACAATATAAGACAAGCAGAAGTTTTATTTGTGGGCCATATTTCATTTTACTTTTTTAATTTGCTGAGGGCCGATTCAAAATGGTCCGTGAGCCATAGTTTGGACACCCCTGTTCTAGAGAAATAAAAAACAGTGCCCAAACTCTCTTGCTGTTGCTCAGTTATTACCTCCACTATTTTTACTGCTTTTTCTGGCCTTCTACTCTCCGGGGCGATGTGTACAGAACCTGCCTATTAAGCTTTATAAACTGTAAACTTTGAGGACCAACTTTTCATTTCAGCGGTGCGGAAAATAAATAATAAAAAACTTTTGCAGCTGCTACAGGAGTGTAAGATTTCTTTCCATACAGCACCAGAGCCTATTGTGTTGAGTGTAAACCTATTCTCGGAGCAGATCTCTTCCTCTCTTTTCATCTGGGCCCTTTGGCAGACAGTGAAGTGAGAAGATTCCATTATCCTTCTCAACTGCTCCTTAACAAGCTCTCCTGTGTGCCTCAGAGCTATCTGCCATGCATCTCCACTGTTTATCCACCGAGCGTTTGCTCCAGACACAGTCCCCAAAAACTGTCTTCTCCCCCTGGGTAGTACCGTCTTCTGTGATTCTCCAACAGAAAGAGACTTTTCAAATTCAAACAGATATATTTCCTTTGTGTATTTGTGAAAAACACACTGATGCTTAAGCGATGCTAGTTGATATTTCTGAAGAGACAAACCAAAAAAGGATTTGTGCTCCTAACGTTTGACATTTGTCTACTTCAATTATTGGTTTTATTTGGTTATGACAGCCTAATGAAGTGTCAGTGAGTGCACTGACACAGTGAAGAAAGCACTTCAAAGATTCTTTTTTGTGACCGGATTCAATTAATAGAGACTGGCAGCAGGTGGCAATGTTTATTTAGCCAGAGATACAGTATTGTGGAAAGGTGCTTTTGTGTCGGAAACACTGATTGTGAACGAGAAAGACTCTTGTAATGACCACTTATGCAACATAATACAACATCTAAGCCATCAATTGGACCTTAACAATAATAATGACGTTCAGTTTGTTTCCAGTGTGCCTGTTTTTTTGTTCCTTTTATTGTTTATTTCTTTTATATGTGTGTTTTTATTGCTTGAAAAGTGTTCTATGAATAAAACACTAACACAAAATATTATTATCGTCTATGGCTTTGTAGCCTCGGCAGATGTGACAGAGCTTTTGTACTGGAATGCATATGTGTACATAAAAATGTGGCCATGGTGTTAACCTTTTCATTTGCATTTCAGTGCAGAAAAGCACATATATTAACTCTGCATGCATAGTGGAAGCATTGGAAATCTAACAAAGCTTACAGAGCTTAAGAGTTAACTGTGAACCAGGAAACAAGACACTAATGAAGTGATGAATAAAGTGCTGTTAAATTGTAATGACAACGTGTGAGCACAGAGACACACACACACACACACACACACACACACACACACACACACACACACACACACACACACACACACACACACACACACAAAACAGTATGAATTCCAGTCATAGAGCCCCAAATGATGTGTTAGCAAACACTCTGTCTGAGTCCAGATCGGCTCCTGTCGGCAGAGGCGCCTCCAGATGAGGTCTCGGCGGAGACTTGTGAGCTCTGTGTTCTGTGAAATGTGATACATTTGTTTTATTCACATAGATGTCACATTCAGTTGTTTCATTTTAAAATGACTCAAGCCACCGCATTCAAACAAATTGTCTTTCCACCTACTCCACAGCATTAATGATAACTGTCATTTATTTAATCTGAAGCAAATCTTATCATAATATACAGAGATGGCAAAAGTAAACACATCCTTTACTCAAATAGAAGTACAGATACTCGTGTTTAAAAATACTCTGGTAAAAGTAGAAGTACTGACTTAACTTCTTTGCTCAAGTAAAAGTAAAGAAGTATGGGCTTCAAAATGTACTTAAGCAAAAAGTACCCATAACTACCAACTGTTTTAAAGAGTACCTGACCTCCCTTTGTATTAATAGAACAATAATGTCATTGTTAGCTAATGAATGTTTCGATGCTGAACAACGGTAACATGACAACGTTTTCATTGGTCCCTCTTCTTTAGAGAAGACCAGGAAATGATGGATACACGGATCGTGTTCAAATCAATAGGCACGCAATGACTCTAAATAATAATGTTCACGCCACCAAACACAGATTAAAACTAAAGTAACGAACCTGTTTGGAAAATGTAAGGAGTAAAAGTAAGAAGTCGTCAGAAAAATAAGTAGTGGAGTAAAGTACTGATAACAGAAAAATGTACTTACAGTAAGTAGAGAAACTAAGTATTTGTACTCTACTACTTCCCACCTCTGATAATATAATAATTGAACCAAGGGCCAAAAAAACCAAACAATAAGTGCGTAAAGGCCGTTCAACTAGTCCTTGCCGAAGAGGAGCTCGTACATTTTTGACACCTGAGATTTTCACTTTAATTTGAGTTCACTCTTGTGAGAGATTACAGTGGGTCTGTGCCTGTCAGAGGCGCTGGTACATGCCGCTGGAAGAGGACTTGGCGTTCCACCTATTACTTCCAAGCTGCCATGACCAATAGCAAACAGGAAGGTAAACGAGCCTGTCCACAAATGATAAACGCCGTGAGGCCAAATCTGTGGGCGAAAGAAAAAGCCAAAGCCATGTGCTGCCATTTGTCCGTCTGAACACAGGCTCTAATTTAATGACAATATGTTTCTCAGACTCTGCTGAACTGTGAGAGAACGGAAAGAGAGGAGCGACGTCCTAATGCGGTATGTTAGATACACCACTTCAAATTTATATCGAGTTGACTGGTTTAACAACAGCAGTTAGGAGGCAATTATGTACATCATCACAAGTATCTTTGCAGAATATAGACTTCTTTGTACACAAACCAGATGCTCAATCAGTCTACACGTATGGAAAGGCTGTTAATTTAAGTGATCAATTGGTCTTTAGATCATTCTGTACTCTCACACTGATTATGCAGTATGCCACCTGTGTGTGAGAAGACAAACACAGGGTTGGTCAATACGGATTGGTCCAATGATGGGCATGTTCTGATGGATGAAACGGGAGGACTTTGGTTTCAGGGCAGCAGCTTTTTAATTTGTGAAGCATCATTAGCTAGAGAAGAATCATGCTTAGCTCAGGGGGGTGGGTGATCAAATAGATGCAGCACAAAGAGATACCTCTTCATCCATCTAGTTGCTGTGGTAGCTATCACAGCTGGTAAGAAGAGGATATTATTCATGCATAACAATGCAACGTGAAACGCCACTGTTGACAGAAAGCTGCACGCGGTGGCTCTTGTGCATGAAAACTACCTGAGTCTCCATGTAAATGATGTGGCTTTTGAAAAACACAGGAATACAGAGTGAGCTTGAGTCGAGCACTATATACCCTGGACGTGTCATCCTATCCCCCTCCTACACACACAGCATTGTGTGTGGGCATGCAGTGTCAGGCTGGGGTCTTGCTTATTGCCGCAGTCACTATGTAAAGTAGATTCATATATGCAAACGGTGAACACAACAGATTCACATTTGCCTACAGGGTAAAAATAGTTGTTTGCAAGTTGTCTTCTCCACACCACTAACACGACTACTGTTCAGACCTTGGTGTCATCAAGTTGATTTCCGGCTGAGTCATAATTCTACAATGGGAATGTACATTGAATATTTAATAGGACTCAAAGTTCAGACATGATTTCATAGGGGCGAATAATGTTGCTGTTTTTTTGCTTGAATAAGGGTTGAATAAGCATTTTTCATTTGCCTCCCGTGTTTTGAAGAATAAATACTCTGCGGCAGTGGATGCTTTTTTTTTTACTCGAGCCCACTCATATGGCGCCATTTGATTTCCCCCCAAATCAATTGCAAGGAAAAAATACAATGAAGTGCCCGAGGCAAACTCTGGTTCTATTGAACACATGTCTACATTGTGACTGCCCCGAGAGATTTAGGACAATCATAGCATACACAACATTAACATGTTTTCTTCTTTGAAAAAGGACACTGAAGGGATTACACCACTTCCAAGTGTTTATTTTAAAAATGTAAATCACCTCAATAAACACAAGCCTGGTGTTCATCACTTAGCTTAGAAATGTAAGATGACATACTTTACTTGATAAATACATCTTCAATCATCCTCATCGCTTACGTTGAACTTCAGCAGCATTATCAGTTTTAACAAGAAAACAAATATTTGAATAGAGAAACCATGTTTGCTACGTGGTGGTTATCTCATCAAACCAAACAAATATGACCTGGTATGTTGCATGAATACATATACCATTATAGCATGAATATTAATGCATGAATGAAATAATTTATTGCATACCTCCCTTGCAAAGGAAAGGGCGTCGAGGCAGTTAGCTAATTGGCTAAACGCATTTCTTTTTATCAATCGGAAGGGAGGTGTGTACGTGTCATGTGGTGTTGCCATATCGCCATCAGTGTAAAGAATCGGTTATAAAAACCCAGCGGGCTATTTATAGAAACATGTCGATGGGCAGGTTGGTGATTTAAAGCAGCAGAGCAGGAACCCTTAGAGGAGATTTACTACGGTCGTTTCCAAAGGATTTTCATAGAAAAGGCAAAGGGGTGGGTTTTGCTCTGTCAGTCATATTATATTTGAATTGAAAATATGATGGCGAGAAGTAAAGGTGCCTCAGTGAGAAAATGAAAGTACGAGCGGTAAGCTTTAATGGTTTTGGCCCCCATGACCACTATTTACAGCAGGCAGAGACAACATATGATGAGAGATAATTAAGCGTTACAGATCGATGGCCTGAGCAGTGGCTTGCAGACTTTAAATGGTTTTCCCTGTGGGAACTTTTATTGTTTTACTCTGCACACATTGATTGAATAGTATTAATAAAACACAGAGGATCTGTCTCATGATGTGCTAAATATGCTCCCACTTCCAAGACTTTAAAAACCTGAAAAGTTATAGTTCTTTAAACAATTAACTGAATCAATTATTTAAAACCGTTTCAGGAACTTTTCATTCAACTGTATGACCTATTAGTTATTTCTCAGTTATTCATGAGGAGGAACATTTCCCCTTGCCAATAACACTTCCCTCACAAAGTGATTATGGGAACTGAATGATTCATTAAATTGACAGCACATAGTCATGGCTCTTTGTCTTTGCCATAAAATGCCAGTTCTTGTCTCGTCATCTCCTTAACTTATCAACTTGTTGCTGTTATCTCTAATTTCTCCAGGCATCCATGTAATGAGACTCTAATCTTGTTATCATTAGCTTAATTACGGTTAACAGCATGATCGTACCCACCTGGAAATCGATGTATTGTATCATGTTGGAAGATAACTAGTCACTATTGTGTAATTGCAAGACCTGAACAGTACAAAGTCTCGCAAGACCAACAATTCACTTGTAGATGTTGATTAAATATCCAACACAAGGGAACCATCTCAGTGAACTTCTGATGGGCTTCATACGTGTTGTTTCAATGGATGCTGGTGCAGGGATTGGCAAAGCTACAAAAAGATTGTGTAGCTTTTGACATTCAGAAAAAAACGACACCTTGTCAGAGGATCACAGTAAATCATCATTTCAGTTAACTCTAGAGGCGTTCAACACACAAAAACGGGCTCAACTTTGACTTGCGATAATTACAACTAACCAACGCATAAACAAAACCGGACAAACCAAAATGATCTCTACCTAAAGTTAAAATTGGGGTTATCTCTGACTTGTTCATAGGCCACAAATGAAATCAAGTTAAAGCTGGTACTGTATCCCTGAGGATTTTAAAAGAGCAAGCCAACCCTACCCTTTTCACATATACAGTATATATCCATATTTAAAAAAACAAATTCAGAGCACTCACAACCCAAACTGCAACTAAATACTGTCAATTGCACACTCATAACATAACAAAGGTATTCGGGCACTTCAAGGAATTCTGGCAGACAGCCACATAAAATATGCAATATCTGGATTTTCCCATTCTGTAAGATCCAGGATCAATAAAACAGCTTCCTCCACATACCGGATGATTAGTTTCAGTTTTTGAAAAGGCACAGAACTGTCATCGCAAAGAAACTACAGACAACAAAAACATATTTCTTTGCAAACACATATCTTTCTCGTGGTTGCTTATCATAAAACACACAAATCTTCAGAGTGATTCTGAACTGATTGGATTTTTCTAGAAATCCAGTTACTCAATATGGTTCTAATGTTTGGGACATTTCAATAAAAAAGCATTTGTTAAAAATGTTACTGGCAATTGTCTATGTCTGCACGTTTTCTACATTTAAGTTTGAACACAAATCATCCCTTGAGTGAAGTCATTATCGCAAATCACTTAAAATCCTTTTGATTAAATACCTTGACAATTCATCAAACCATCACATATCATCGAGGCCTGTTTTAACAACAATGAGCAACCTCTATTTTCTGTACATTTCACACACTGAATATCATGTAGGCTTTCATGGATATCCTGTTAAAGAAAGCCTTTACTGTTTGAAAAGGGGTCGAGCATAGATATTAAACTGACTGTTTTGTGCAGTACAGTATGTTAATTTTAATCTGTGTACCTGGATAATGGCTGCCTCTTTGAAAGGCTTCAGAGAACTCTGTCTTTGTGGGACATTTAACTGCTTTCTCTTTCCTTTCTCTAATTGTCATATCTCTTTATGTTGTTTTTATGGGGATGATGTGTACATGTTTATGTGATATCCTTCAGCCTTTGAAACATATCACATTCTGCTTCATAACAGTTGAGGAAAGTATCTTTAAATTATGTTTTACTTCCCTTCTACAATTTCCTCTGTCTGGCTTTATCGGTCTGTGTGTTTCTCAGAGGGACTGTGATAAATCTCATTACAGTGTGTGCTGTCAAGAGCCAAAAAGGTCAATACGAAAGCAAACAATAAACGATTAGTTCGACGAAGACTCAACAACGCTGGATTATTACAGGGGAATGCAAAGATCTGATCCAAATCCACCAGGTGATTCCATTTTATGTAAATCAATAGGAATCAGTGGATTATCTGTAATTAATCCTCTGTAGAGCTTTATTTTTCATTGCATATAAGAAATAATACAGACTCCTCATGTCACAGAGTAATAAAAGGAGGAGAAAACATCATTATTATTCTGGCAGTAAGTAAAATAGATGCGATAACACAAAATAATAAGACCCAGTGCAGCCGGTGTAATCTGAGGTTTCATAACAATACAATTGAAATAATATAGCGTTTGAATGAATAAAGACACACTAATTCAACAGATATCAATTCAGTACATACCTATGTTTATATATTCAGGGAAATGCTAAGGAAGGCGTTGCTGTTAAACCTCATTACGGTCATTATTGCAGCAGCGCCAGGGAATTTGTTTTTTGAGCCCTTCCTAATTATAAAGCTGGTCTCGTCCTGTCTTGCAGACTCTCTCAGCATTCATGATTGAAGGTTCAGCAAAGAATGAAAGCACATTTTATCTTCCCTTGTATTGAATGAGAATAGTGGTTTAATCATGTCTGGTTTAATTAAATGTCCAAATTTAACATTTAGACTCAATTTCATTGGTTTTTCTTTCGGGTAGAAAAGTACAAGTGGAGGTTTGAGGTGTTTCTACAGAAAAGCAAAGGTCCTGCTTCAGTGGAGCAGCACTTAAACGTGGATATTAATTTGGCTTCAATCTTTGTTGTAGACATTTCTGTCATTTTCCACCACGCCACATTCTCTGATTTTATTATCTCCAAACAACTCATCTAATGTAGAATGACCACTTAGTTAATGACCATAAGGAACAAGTTATCATAAGCCGCTTATCATAAGTACTTTGCCGTACTTAGTTCCCAGCACTTAGTAGCCCCATGGAACTAAGTACAGATCGCGATCACACCGGAATAAATTCCCTGAGGGGAGATTACGCAAATGAAGCCGCTGACGTCACTTCTTCTTCTTCTGCTTTGGGTTTACTGGCAGGCCGCTGTCACTACCCGATCCGTCCCCCTGCCCGATCTGTACTGCGCATGTGCGAGATGGTCCGCCATATTGGAGTTTTTTTTTAAATGTAACTTCTGTTAGACAGCTATCATACCGAATATATATTTACTGTGAATGTATGCAAAAATGTATGGCATATGGCTGTCTAACAGAAGTTAAATCAATTTCTCACTTATTCTGACAATGTACTTAACCCCAAATAAAAGAACCCCATAACAAGAGTTGTTAAATAATAGTGAAGTCACGTTGTAATAATAATAACTCATCTCTCTTTCGTTTTATTTTTCAGCTTTGCCAAAAGCCACTGTGTCAAGTGTCCTTCCTGGGTTGCCGTCCGGAGTTGTCCAATATGGCGGACCATCTCGCACATGCGCAGTACAGATCGGGCAGGGGGACGGATCGGGTAGTGACAGTGACAATG
>NW_011335077.1:0-201 GCF_000735185.1 Notothenia coriiceps | reverse complement strand
GAAGACTGGGTATATATACATTCACTCCGCAGCTGCATATAATAAGCTCATCACAGGCGTTCTCTTTAACCTATTACATTTCACCTCATTCTCCAGCCTAATATTTTTGTTGTGGAATCAATTAATTTCTTTCTTTAAAGGCAAAAACATGAAAAAGCTAAGAAAAAAAACTATTGAACACAATATATTTGGAGCAACTTA
>NW_011335076.1:0-4920 GCF_000735185.1 Notothenia coriiceps | reverse complement strand
CAGTTTTCGCGGCACACGTACTTACAGCCAATCAGCTCTCTGAATTATGAGATGACGTTTGGTAGGTATGTCCGCACAGTGCCCCTACGGTGATTATTCTTTTGCCGCACACATTAAATAGAAAAATACTCTGAGCATGCGCAGTGTAGTTTTTACAGCACACGTTCATTTTGACAGCAGACAGAGAGAGGGGCTTGCCCCACATCGCTCAATTGGCAAACTGTGGCAGGGGCGGACTGGGGGGAAAAAGTGGCCCGGGGATTAATTGACAGATAGGCCCACTTAATGCGCTGCATGTATCGGCCGGCCGGCGACAAAAGTATGTTACTTAACAAAAAGTGGGGGTGTTATTTTGGACAATTATTCATATAGTAATCACATTACCTGAGCCCTTGAGTTGCCTAGAGCAAAATAGTTACAGCATATATTTAGTGATTTTAATGTTAATAGATCATTGATGCAATAACATTTGGACCCAATTTGCCTGACTTGACACATGGAATAAAACATGGGCGTAGGAAGCAACCTCAATGTGCGTGAGACAATTTAACAGGGGGTGTGGGCAGGGTGGTGGACCTCACCTCCTGGGAAGATCCTTTTTTTTTAAATGTTGAAGTTAAATGCATCAATCTGGTGCACTTTGAGAGCAAAATTAGAGACTAAATCTATGGCAGTCAGTAGGGGCTTGGACTGTGAGCCGTAGGGTCGCCGGTTCAAGTCCCCGACCAGACCTACATTTGGAGTGTGGACTTCTACTTGGATAGGTCCCAGTTCCCCTCCTGCCCTGCAGAGAACACATTTCACTCTGTGTGCTGTGTGCTCTGCATGTGTGACCATTAAAGAGGGTGTCATCCCTCCCAATTCTTCTTCAACACCCATATAAAACAGAACTGTAAACAGATTGACTTTTTCTTTCAACATTTACTTGAACAGCAAGTGGAGTCAAAAGTGACTGCACCCAAAACAATAAACCTGCTAGCTAACTAGCCTAAACTCAGTAACAGAATGTGGGCAACACGTTCTTCTCCACAGCTGCGCGACCTCTGAGTCAGACGTCACTTCCTCCTTTTCTATCCTACGGATACAGCCGTATACAGCCACTCTCCCTGAACCCCGTTTCCCTGCCAACCCCCCAATCTGTTTTACTATGCAAGCCCCTCCCTCTGAACCCAGGGCTCGCTACAATACTGTATAATGTATACACAAACTATACAAAAATGCCTTTACGCTTTGGAGCTTGTTTATCCATCTGTAAGCAACTGCCAGCGAGGTCTCTCAGTCACTCACTCCTGATCGTTCACTGCGCAGTGACAGCTGCTACGGGTCTGATGTGTGAAATTGAAACTGATAGATAGAACAAAGGTAGCCTACCAAAACGGCCCAGCCCAGCCCAGTAGGCCACACCCCACTGGGCAGGGCAGGGCTGGGCTGGGCTGGGCTGGGCCGGAACACCTACAAATGTGGGCCGTTAGGATTTGGTTTAGATTTTTTTTTTTTGGCCCTCCGGCCCGCACACAGCACCGGCCCACCGGGGAAACTCCCGGTATTCCCAATGGCCAGTCCGCCCCTGCACTGTGGACACTAATTGGGAGAACGCAGACTAAAACAGCAATGTACAGACAAATCAGATGACTAAACATTATCTTAAAATATATAATTTTTGCATATTTTTGGAATTATTATTATAATTATTATTGCATTACTTTCTGCTGACACTAGGTGGGGCTGTACGGAAGAGAAGCTGGATAAGCTTTCACTAATAACAGCATTGTGAAAACACAATGCCCTGAGCTCTTTAAGATAGGAGGCTGTCTAACCATTAAGGGTTTTAATGGCAAGAAGAAGACTTTAAAATGATATTCTGTACTTTGTGTCATCTGTGTCCCAATGTCCTTTCGTATCCATAGAACCATAGGATTCTGCCCATTTGACATCCATCCATCAGGTGGCCACTTCTCCTTTTTAAGGGTTGCAGGGCTTTAGCCGAACCAAGAGCACATTAGGTAAGAGGCATTAGTTATTTAAAAAAAACAAAAATTATTATTTGAATTCTTAGTTATGGCTGTAATTAAATTAGGGAAGACAAATGACTCACAACTTTAGAAGTTTCTTCACTGTGAGATGAGAGGATCTCAAGTCTGTGTGAGTCAAGATGTGGTTAGTTTAGTTTAGCATAAAGGCATCCCAGAATTTGAGTAACTCTCCAAAACAGAAAAGTTGACAATCCCGCCCACTTTAAACAGCGATGAGCCGGGTGTGTGGAGGTGTGGAAGCAGGCAGCAGGCTTGAATAACAGCCCATGTGACTGTGACTGTGACTGTTGTCAGAGCGTCCCCGAAAACAGCAACAGGAGTTTGCCAAACAATTCATACTTGTAAATTCATTGCTATGCAATAACAAAGTAACTCTGTTAAAAACATTATACAACGCAGCTTTTGCTTGGATGAAAAACAAGAGAAGACCTGGATTCATGGCCATCACATCCAGCAAGACCCTCATGTTCGCAGATAATGTGCAAGGAAAGGGAAGGGCAGCAGATAAAAGTGTGCGGGTAAATGATGCGCACAGATGAAAAAAGGAGAGCAAGAGGACAAGCACTGCATGCTGGCAGCGTTATGAATCATTGAAAACGGCTTGGCACACACTGGATACTGTCTAGCAGCTCTGGCCTCGATAGAGTGAGAAGGCTGATGGAAGCACAAGCTTTGTATCCATTACCACTTAATGTACACACACATATAATGATGCAGTACTGCTGGAGGAATGGCTTCATGCCTGCACTGATCAGCCTGTCCTGAGACCTGCAGCCATCTGACCCCTCACAGCACACTGTTTACTGAGTCACTATCAGTGCACTGTGGGTAATATGCTGCACAGATATCAGAGAAATCTCATCTTTTCTGTGTCTTTCACCTAACATAAACACGACTGTTGACTATCCTGGCTCCAACATGGTTGGCTGATATTAGGACTAATGAAAGTCTACACACTTTCCGTCGCAGACTGAAAACCCAGCTGATTCTGCTGCACCTTGGCCAATAAACCTAAAATTGTAGTTATTAAAACATTCGGGTCAACTGAGATTAGTGCACCAGCACTTACTGTACACTGGTTTGTTTTATTTGAAGCAAATGTACTTGCTGTTCTGAGTTTGTATCTTCTTGGTTGAATGCACTTATTGTAAGTCACTTTGGATAAAAGCATCAGCTTTCAGGAAATGAAATGTAATGTGATGCAGCTTATTAAGCAGGCTACACTGTTAGAGTTAGCAATCTCTTTTTATACCACAAAATGAACAAAAAAAACACTACAAACATCTTTACAGATAGTTACTGTAATTTGCCCAGCATAATGGGTATAATGCATTGACTGTACAAAAGTTATATGTCAAGAACTATTATTCATAATTGACTGTCAACAAAGCATTTGTTCTGCTGTAGTCAGGCCCTGTATGGGGCCAATATTCCATCATGTCAAGGATTTTGTTAGAATAGTCCATCATGGGCTGTTCATATAATTTCTAAAATGTTTTCTTTATTTCAGTGGTTGGTGTAACTTAATACTATCTTATAATGACAAATCAGTATTGAACACGAATGAGGAAAAATGTGGGCATTTTTAGGTGGTAAAGAACTATTTAGTTCTCCAATACATGTTGTTCTCTATACTTTTCATCCTTGTTGTGTTTGGGCCGATGATGGTTCTGTCGTCACTAAACTTTATTTTGGGGTTGTACCATGGGTGGCCTGAGGACGTGTGGGAACATGGAACAGGAGAGGGCTGAGCACGCTGGCCTGAGGGACTCCGGTGCAGAATAGTTCAACATTTCTGACAGTGAGTTGAGAAGATTAATGTCAGTTTCAGATCACTGTGTACATGGTAGGAGCAGAACGTGGTTAGCCTGGCCCTGTCAAAATAAAATATACATAAACCTAGTTTACATCTCTGGAGCCATGAAATAACTTTGAAGTTATATTAATACGTTTATATTTCTGTATTGGATATGTGTTTCAAAGTATTTTAATTTTCAAACATATTTTTGGGTAGTGACTTTGTTTTGTTTGTTTTCTAAAGCTGCTACCATCTCTAATCTCCTAAATCTTGTTTTATTACATTTGTGGGGGGAAAAGGAGTACGGTGTTTTTTTTGTTTTAATAGTTTATCCATCTGCTGTGCCAAGTACTTCTATGCATCTTCCACGGCTTAATGGTCAGAGAGTGTCATTGAGCTCAGTTTTAGTGTCTTTTTTGACACCAAGGTATCATGATGACCTCACTGTGACACTTCAGGCGGCTGCACACAGTCACAGCACCTGACTGTTGTTCACCAACCACTTCCAGCATGTTACTCCCCAAACCCACAAATTGTCACTGTTACACATACAGTATTAGATAAAATGTGAAAAGCTAAAATTAGGCTAACCACATCCAGACGCTAGCATTTTTATTGGGAATACATTTATTTGGTTAGAACAATAAGGCTTAGACCTTTTGGTGAAAGGGCTTATAATTATATTGTAAACTAGAGTAAATCTAGTTGAGTCCAAGGGCAGAAGTGTGACATTCCAAGAGTGCTGCCATGGCAACAAAATACTAAAAAATGATTTTAAATCATTGAAAAGAGCATTACACTCCTAAATGAACAACTAATTGCAGCTGCAGCTAGAAAATGAACATTTTTGATTCTGTAGAAGTCTTTAAGTCTTAAAAAAAAGTATATTTTTTAATTACATCATAAATAGACTTCACTTTCATGTAGTTGGTAGGCCCTGTGGTCTAAATCAGCGGTTCTCAACTGGTCAGGCCTCGGGACCCACTTTTCTCCTTTTTCAATAAATCGCAACCCGAAATTTTGAACCACTCAAATCTATTCAACAAAAAATTGTGCTGTAATATATACGCTTTTCAGCACACAATATTA
>NW_011335075.1:0-3364 GCF_000735185.1 Notothenia coriiceps | reverse complement strand
TAATTTACACACATCTGGCCAACTCCATAGGTATGTGGGTGTTCCCAAAAGAAGTTAGTTTAATCTTAATCTCGATGTAGTGCTAAATGCTGTCGGAGTGCACCGGAACGAACGCCCCGGTATGACGTTATTATGGCTGGCAAACAAGCCCAGGGGTCTCCCTGACATTTCAGTTATATCAATATGTGTACAGTGGTCCTAATTTGTTTTAATTGTATCCTGGTTTTAAACGTTGTTAATACGTTTTGGATGCATATTGTTCTATTATTTGTTCAGGCTGTTACATACAATTAGCCACCTATATTAGGCTATATTATATTAATATTTGTAAAGCGGTCCTAATTTTTTGTTTTAATTGTATCCTGGTTTTAAACGTTATTAATATGTTTTGGATGCATATTGGTATTCCTTCAGGCTGTTAAATACAATTAGCCTCTGTTGCCACCTGCTGGTAAGTAAATATTAAAATCAGCTAAAATTGACAACCGGTCCGCACATTTTTTTTAATGTATCTGCCGGTCCTTGGCACAATAAAGGTTGGGAACCCCTGAGGTAAAGGACTCTGAGTGTTTAGATAGTTAACTTAGTCTAATTTCTCAGTGGGTCTCAAACGGTTTGGTCACCATTTATGGAAACACATATTTCCATTTGAGGGGGTAGTGATTAGTAAAAAACATTAACTAGGTGAAAAAAGGTAAGATACACTTTTAAAACTTGTTGAGAGCTAAAACTAGTCTTTGCTTCTGCCTCAAAGAGGAGCAGGGGGGAGAGGAGGGATTGTTGTTGTAATACTCATTTTAGGAAATTTGAAATAATTTCCTGGCAGAACTTTTCACCTGTTCTTAGGTCCCAGACCTTTCCTTTAAAAAGAAATCCCTTGAGCATCATACTATATTTATGTCAGCCTAAGATTTTTAGACAATGGACATTTTAAGCACATAATAACTGGAAAAGAACAAGAAGATACCTCAAACAAAATCATTTTCAATACCTTTAGATTGCTCATCTAGGTCACAAGGCTGTGATTCATCCATTGAAGAGAAATTCAGATTCCCCAACTGCAGAATCCCTGATAGTATCTGTAATGCATTAAAGAGAAATTAAACTATATTACAAAGAAAAAAAGAACATTTAAAAAATGTAACTGAAAAAGATGATGATATAACACTGTACTTTAGCCCCACATTTAGCATGCATAAGCAGTTTATAAACAATGAATACATTGTGTGTATTCAACCACACCACAATGTAGTTGTTTGCAGAAATAATAATATAAATATGTGTTCATTTGATGGTTATAAGTGTTAACAAACACCCCACATTCATTTAACATTGAAAATTTCCTTTCTCTACTTAGAAATACATTAAAGTGTATTATTAACTAGCCAATAAGTGTTTCCTTTGAGAGTCCCTTACCCTGAATAACTGCCTCTGCCTCTCTGCTTTGATGCCCAGATGAACCATTGCCTCGACAGTCTCCTGAAAGGAATCCTCTATAAAAAATAACATGAAGAAAAGTTTGTTGTAAGAATCACTAAACATAAAGAATAAAAAGAAAAAAACATAATAAAAACATATGCAAAGACCAACCCTCGACTGTTTTTTCTGAATTTGGCAGCCACACAAAATGTTTGCCACATGACATCTTCCACTCCTTCCTCTGCTCATCTGTGGCCCCCTTCAGCATCTGGAAAACAATAAGCTCTTTGCATTTAATTCTATGATACATTGTGTTAACATTAAATAATCAAGTGCAGCCCTGTTAACTCACCTGATAGAAGATGTGGAAGTTCCTCTCATTAACCGGTTGGCAGGCCACCCTTGTCTTCTCCAGCAAGTACGTTTGTACAGACGCCCCCACTAACAGCTGACGCCTTCATATACAAAATAAAAAGTTGGAGAGATTAAACCTGAACCAATGCTATCTCACATGATGAAAAACAAAGTGCAGCATGGTCAGTTGTGAGCACCTGTCTAACTGGAGCTGGATGTACTTTCCAAAGCGACTGCTGTTGTTGTTCCTCAGAGTACAGGCATTGCCTACAGCAAGGGAAAAGTGTGGTTATTTTCACATTAAGAGTTACATTTCTGACCCCTCACCATTTTATCCCCTGTTTTTTTGTCTAAAAATGACTAATGGGAACAACAATTTATGAAATTGGTCCAGAAGTGGGCTGCAATTCCATTGTAAGTCAACTGAAGTGTTTGTTTTTGCTACTGACCCAGATTGTTATTATAAGTATCTGACAACATTACAGAGAAATAGTGGCACCAGGCCAAAGTGCTCAAGCTCAAAACTGGTCCAATTTAAAAAAAACTGTTGTGGCCCATTACTCACTTGGACACAAAAACATGGGTAAAAAGGGTTCAAGTTAAAAGAATATATATTTTCCTTTAATGTGACACCAGAGATCACTCACCAAAAGCCTCCATGATGGGGTTGGAGTCCAGCACCCTCCTCTCTATCCTCTCCACTGTGTCCTGACTGTTCAGCACAGAGGAGGCGGCAGCCACAGTGGCGTAATATTTCATCAGGCAACGAGACGTCCATGTCTATAAAGAAACAAATCACAGATCCACTTAGATTGTTTCTACTGATACTTTGATTCAAATTACTGCCATCACTTCGGAAGAAGGCTTCTGCTAGTAATTATTTTCCTTGAATTAATCACTAGACTAGTTAAAATGTCCATCGCTTGTTCCAATGGACCACTGTGTCATCTTCAAATTGTTTGTTGACAAACATAGCCTTCATTTCATGGCAGCACACTGCGCCTAAACACTAGGATGGGTCAAATGCAGAGAAACAATTTCCCCATGAGGGATTAATAAAAGTCCATCTTATCTTATTTAGCTGATTGCTGTTCAAGGACATATATCTACATTTTAGATTTGTAAGGCAAGGCAAGTTTATTTATATAGCACCTTTCAACACGGCAATTCAAAGTGCTTTACAAAAATGAAAGACATTAAGAAAATGGCATTTAAAAACAGTCATTAAAAAGAAAAGATAATAAAATAAACATTAAAAGAAAAAATACATGGATAAAAGTTACAGCACAGTTTAAGATGTGAATAGTTCAATTAAAAGCAGCGACAAAAAGAAAAGTCTTCAGCCTGGATTTAAAAGTAGTCAGAGTTGCAGCGGACCGGCAGGTTTCTGGGAGTTTGTTCCAGATATTTGGAGCATAAGAACTGAATGCCGCTTTACCATGTTTAGTTCTGACTCTGGGGACAGAAAGCTGACCAGTCCCTGAAGACCTGAGAGATCTGGATGGTTCATAATTTAGCAGGAGGTCAGAAATGTATTTTGGGCCTAAACCATTCAGTGCTTTATAAACCAGCAGCAGTATTTTGAAATCTA
>NW_011335074.1:0-2278 GCF_000735185.1 Notothenia coriiceps | reverse complement strand
GTAGGTGAGCCAGGCGTTGAGCATCCTGTACGCCCCCGACTCTGATAAACCTGATGGAAGCGGGAACAAATGATTAAATAATGGAGGATGGGCAACACTTGGTGTAGGGAGAAGTTTGGAAGGTGTAAGAATTATTGCCATGAGGAAGCCATAAAAATAACATATATAAAAAAGTGATTTAAAAATAATAACAAAATGACTCAAGAAACCACTAATGTAGTCAATTCTATAACTTCCTGTTTCTTGAGAATTGCCTGCAAAACAGCTGTTTGAATGTTTAACAAATCATTTTTAGACAACTAAATATTACAAGCACTTTAAAACTCTGAACAAATATTATTACAGGGTATATGCAGGAATCCTGAAGACTAATGTAAGACCCTTTCCATACATTTTAAGACCTCATCTCCACTTGGAGTTTTAACCGGTTACCTTGGCGACACACTTTACCTCACATTGACTATATACAGTATTGATTGTCCTTCCTCCTTATCTTCCAACCATTTGGACGCAAACTTGCATTTCCCCATAACGATGTTATTTAACAACCGGCGTAAACGGAGCTCCGCTCGCTATTAAGCAGTGAGCGTGCGATGTCCTGTTCAGATGACGTCAAATCCAACGGGATGCCATAAATAAACTACACAGAATCACACTACACACCTACGCCATGATTACATTCAGGCAGACTGTAGAATACAACCTCTTTGGACAATTTAGATACTTATTGAAAACAAGCTACAAAATGTAATACCTTGAGAAATGCCCTTTAATACTTTTTAATGGCCTTCATTTTCACTAAATTGATTTATCAACTTTAACACTTTTTAAGACCCCGGGGTCACCCTGAGTAATCTAATTTCATATAGTGGTGGGTGGAGGTTTTGGAGGAGGACATCATAGCAACATTATCCTAGTTAATAAAACGACAACAAATGTTTGACACGGGTAGAAAACATTGAAGTGTTTTAAATCTAATCAATCAGGAAGTTTTTTTTTTTGTTCACAAACAACATCACCTTGTTGATGTCCAGAGAGGACAGGCTGAAGCTGTACAGCTGTCCTCTGTCGGTGCTGAGGACCAGAGTCTCCTCTGATGGACTCAAACACATCGTGTCAATCAGCTGACTCTCAGCCGGGGTCAGATCACTGTTGTCTGCTGGGATCTGAAGGACAACAACACTCACATGATCACTTGGAAACACACACAGTAACACTGTTAACCTGCTTTGACACGTACCCGTATGTCTCTTGTCCTTCTATAACCGTCCTCCTTTGTCTTTTCAAAGAGACAAGCAGTGCCGGCACCATAAGAGCATATAAAGCCTTTAGAGTAAGACAGAATGGCTGTGATGCGAGGAACGGAGACACCTTCATCCACACCAGAGTCTTTCATCTTCTTCATGGCCACTTGTCTGAGCAGGGAATTATTGAAAGGGAGAAAAACAAAGTCAAGGAAACCAGAACCATAATGGAGAGGCTTGAATATAAGAACAGTGACCTAAGGACTACCATTTTCCAGCTTGACATGATGGGCTTTCTTTCAGAGATTGCTGCTATCTTCAGTCCCTGGGGTTCAAAACTTCACTCGATGTTCCTTCTTTCAAACTATTTGTTTTTACAGTAAACAATAGATCAACGCTGAGTGGCAGGTCTTGGTCTTATTGTGTCAAGTGAAGTCTAAAGTAATCACATTAATGAATAAGTCACCTCATTCGCTTGCTAGTTGGATCATTTCAGTGTTGGTGTATCAGTAGGATTGAACAGAGTATTCTATAAACTAGAAAATGACCCTCTAAAAAGTGTGGACTGTGGCCGTTTCTCAATCGCGAGTACACGTGCTGCAGAGCAACTATTTCAAGTATACTACGTCATCGAGTGGCGCAGAATGCTGGGCATTTAACATGCATTTAAACATCGATGACGGAGTATACTTGAAATAGTTGCTCTGCAGCACGTGTACTCGACATTGAGAAACGGACTGTGTGACTTGCACTTGACCCGATACTACCATTACCAGTGCTAAGTAGGTAATAATAGAAGTAGCTGTATTTTTGCTTTCTTGTACTTTTATTTTTTAAAAACAACCTTAACTATAGCTTCCTTTTTCGATGCAGTGATTTTATTGGGCTTTTATTTTGAAAAAACAACCTTAACTAGAGCTTCCTTTTTTGATGCAGTGATTTTATTGGGCTTTTATTTTGAAAAAACAACCTTAACTTGAGCTTCCTTTTTCGATGCAGTGATTTTATTGGGCTTTTATTTTGAAAAAACAACC
>NW_011335073.1:0-12788 GCF_000735185.1 Notothenia coriiceps | reverse complement strand
GTATGACATTTTTGTTTTTTTAATTGCATTAGAGAAAATAAAGAACTTTATCACAATATTCTAATTTTCTGAGACAGTCCTGTATATAGGTACATCTAGTGATTAATACCTGGACATCATCAGGGAAATGTTAAAAGGCATTATTTTTGATAGACTTCAAACCAGGATTCATTTGCTACCAGCCATTTGATGGAAAACAGGTTTAGGCTAGAGTAATGGGACGACAAGCAATCAAAACAATACATGTATCAGGTACATGTTGAACATGAAAGAGACTATTTGAGAATTATTATTGTTTTTTTTTTGTTATTATTATTTTTTTTTACTTTGTTATAATTATTAATTTGAGTGAGAAAGAAAAAGGGAACAAAAAGAGAATATATATATATATATATTATTGTTGTATGTTTTTGTTTCTGACATGTTCAATAAACTGACTAAACTAAAAAGGTACATGTTAGACATCAGTATGTGAGAAGTAAGGGTCCTTTTCTCATCGACTTCTAAACACATACGCTTTTTTGCAACAGGTCAATGTTGTGTGGAGCATATCTTCTGTTTCACACAACTCTTGACATACAATTAGCTTCCTGTTTCTGCAAAATCTTTTTTCCGATACAGTCCACTCCTTATTTATTTGGGATTTGAACCTGCGACCCTCCAGTTACAATGCCAAATCCCTACAGACAGAGCATTGAACATCATGCTGTATGAAGCGTTGTTGAGCTTTAGGAACAGCGCTATACAAATCCCATGTTTTATTATTATTATTAATATTATTAGTCTTTACAGTACTTAGAAGACCCCTTCTGGAGGGGCGACTGTGGCTGTCAGGGAGTGCGGTCGTCTTTCAACCAGAAGGTTGTGGGTTCGATCCCAGCCCATGCAGTCAACATGTCGATGTATGCTTGGGCAAGATACTGAACCCTGAGTTGCTCCCGATGGCCAACGGTGTGTGAATGTGTGTGGATGTTAGTTCCTAGAGTAAGGTACTGCTCTGTGTGAACGACATGTAAAGTGCTTTGAGGGGTCTTAAAGCGCTATATAAGTACAGTCCATTTACCGTTTACTAGTGATTGAGGCCTTAAAGTCATATGTAAAAGGTTCACTTTGGTGTTTAATCAAGAAGTAGTGTCCTTTTCTCATAGACTTCTAGAACAAAGGCTTCTCTTGCAACCAGTGCCTGTTTGATACAATACAGTAAGGAACAATGCACCATATTGTGGCAGCATTGAGGGGTACTGTTTCGTGTTTTAATTAAGCGTTTCTGGAGGATTTTCTTTCTTGGACAAAGTGTGCTTCAGGTGTAGTTTCAGTTCTCTCTAAGCCTGAGCGCTGCAAAGCATCATTCATCTCTTTGATAGCAAGGTCCAACGTTCTCGTGGACACTGTAGGGCATCTTTTAAAAAATTGCATTGCATGGATATTTCAACCGTGGTTCTCGAGTAACGCTCGCTGCTTTGTATGATATGTTAAGATTGCCCGCTTTGCTCAGGGGCAGCTCAACATTTTCTGTCAAGAGACCGAGCCGCATATTTCATTCTTTTTTTATTCTCTGCTCAGATCATTTTTTCTTCCCTGAGTCATTTGAGTATAGCTGCCTCTTTCAAGGTAACAACTGGTTTCATGAATTACTGTGATGGGAATTGGTTTATTGAAGGTTGAGCAAATCACCAGGTTGAGCCGTTCGTTGATTTCTTCAGTGTAAGGTGGAGCATGTGTTTCTGCCCTGCTATTCTTTCCATAAGGTCCGTACATGTCTTCATGCAATTTACAAAGAAAAAGGCTTTCCAATCAGAAGTGGTGGAAGAAATACTCGATTGTTACACTTAGCTGGAATACCATGTTGTTACATTTCTCTGTTAGAAATAACAGTCTTGCCTTCAAAATGCTATAGAGTAAAAGTACAAAAATAGTGGCTTCCACATATAGTAAGGTACCAAAAGTAAATATACTTGTGGGACTAAAACATAGAAGACTGGCTTCCAAAATGTAGAAGTATAAAGTAGCCTGAAACAAATATACTTTACTTACATGTCAGACGCTTCTACACCGGGGGGGAAAAACGCGTCATCTTCAGGAAACAGCGTCCGAGGGCATCTTAATATTTAATAAACTATTAATGTTTTATATCCACGTTACGGGAAGAAACTCAGCTAACTGATCTTTTTTTTTTTTTTTTTAAACCCACAATGCTAACGCTCAGCCTCTGAATTAGCAACGAGAGAAAAAATGCTGACACATCACTGCACATAAACTCACTCATAACACCCTTATTACTTATCTTAACTGCACATCCAACATATCAAATAGCATCGTGAGATGACACAGAATCGATAGGTACCTACATCATCACTCTATGATAAGAACTCGCAAAGATAATAACAAAAACAGACATCAAAACATGTGGCGCTAGGTAGCTAAAAACGGCAAAATGGCTCACCTTTGTCGTTATCTGGTCAAAAGTGGTCTTCAATGGCATTAAAACGATAAAAACGCTGCTGAAGTTAATCCATAGGTTAATCCAATGTGTCTGAGTCCATTTGAAATGATTTCTGATAATCCATGAGCAATAAACCTGCTTTTCCGTTTCCAGATGTCAGAGCGAGAAATAGGTTCGCTCTGATGCAAAGCTGCGTGCGCAAAGCCCCCACCTTTTTTTTTTACCGTGTGTGTATATGTGGAAATTCCCCTTTGATTCTATTGGCTCTAACGGTTAAAAAGAGATGTCAATCACCAAAATCGACCACTGGATTCCAGAGAAAAGGCAAAAACGCCCATTTCCACCCAAATCACCCCAGAGGTGGACTTTGTTTTTCTAAATCTCTCTAAAAAGGTCAAATGTCACTTGTTTTGCATCAATCTTGATACAGGGTACTTATTATATGTTGTACTTTGGATTCCTAAAGCTTTTAGTCTACCTTACCATCATCCAAGGGTAGTTTTCACTATAAGTAAAAAATAATCTTTGGACGGACACTATAATTTACAGTTTTTTACTATGTTCAATCTGAATTTTCTTTAAAATAAAAACCTCTATATTGATTCTGACTGTTCTACATCCAACTCACAGGTGTATCATTACTTTTAGAACAAATATTATTAATGTAACCCTTTTAGAAGGGAAGATATGGTCATTTGTTCTGGGAATGTCATTTTCGAGCCTGAGACCTGAAAAACAGGCTCAGGGCTAAACTGGTTAAAGCTTTTGTTACTCCCAGCCATTTTCACTGACATTTATTTAAATGAATGACAGTTCGTTTAACAGCCTCCCATGTCACCCTGCTCTGCCATGGTTTTTACTTTCCTGAAAGGAGGGTGGGAGCACCCAAAGGTGGCCTGCCAAGTTTCTTAAATCTCTTTGTTAAATGTCAATCACTTTGAATTTCCTAAAGTGCTATACCAAAAAGCAACATATAAAGTACCTACAAAATAGTTAAGAGCTTAAAATAAATGACCAAGATTTTCTAACATTTAATGTACAGTAACCATACATTTGAATATATTATTTATTTATTTTCAAATACTATTACTATTATTATATATTTGTATATTCTGTAAACTACAGATGTATATCTTTATTTTTTCTACATGTTATTATTAATTCATGTGCAACGCCTTTTATCACGTTTCTGTAACAAAAACATTTCCTAATTTGCGATCAATAAAGCATATCCATTCTAATTTGTTTAGAAACTAAATAATTAATTGTGCATTTCTTAATTTTGTCACAATGCCTGTGCTTTGTAATTTGTCCTGATATATTGTGTTTGTGCTGATTTTGTACCCATTTTTAAAGAATTGAATATGTTATTGTGAATGTAGCAACACTGATACTCTGTTATATTATGTTTTCATTAACAGAAGCACCTGTGTGACCCTCTGCTTGCTGTACAGTAAAACATCAGTGGACTGGAGCCTCAGCAGCTGGTTTCTTGCTTGATGCTGTTCCGTCAAAGACATTTCGGCTAAAAGTGTTTATCGAATCCATTGCTGTGAAATTCCATCTGCAAGATGAACGGTCAAATATAACATGTAGTTTAGTTCAGCGGGTAGAAAATGTTGCAAACACTGCCACGCTGCCGGTTTGACTTCACAGCTCCGCCTGTCATTTTTTGTCTGAGCACAACAATCCTTTTTTTGCTACAGCTTTGGTTTCTTATAGCTCAATAAATTATCCTGGTTTGGTCCTCCGTTTCTTCGGGACATATGACCCTTTTGGCAGCGCAAAGCTTTATATCCAAACACTAAGACCACACATCAGAGCTGATACAGGGGGAGCCGAATATTCATTGCTTTGTTTAAACTGCATTAGCAATGGTTTTTACATTTTTTGTAAATCTTATGCGGCAATGGGTAATATTTGGAGAAATATGCTGCACTTTCAAATGATGCAAATATAAAACACAAATGTACCAAAACAAATGCGAGTAAAGAAATATCTTCACCAACTGGACAAAACATGCGCAGCATTTAGAAAACATTCACCAACTTCACAACAAATGCACAGTGTTCACTAAAAGCACTGCATAAATGAAACACTGCAAATACAAAGCGCTGCAAGAAACTAAAAAAACTACGAAAAAGTGGGACACTAAAAAGTGATGCACAAAGCTGGGAGGGCTTGTTGACGTTCAGGGATTATAAAGTTGGCCGATCATTGTTATATTTGATGAGAGCATGACATTTTGGATTCATGATGGGTAATACAATTAGCTAGCAGCTTCTACCAAAGTCGTTAAATCTTGCATAAAGTTGCCAAGTCACAACAACAAAAACACTTGAGTGAGTTGAGATGACTTTCGGATCGTGTGAAATGAGAATATTTTGGACTTTTGTGTATGCAATAGATAGCTGTCGGTGAGTAGTCTGCACAAGCTCAACCAACAGATCTGTGTGTGTGTGTGTGTGTGTGTGTGTGTGTGTGTGTGTGTGTGTGTGTGTGTGTGTGTGTGTGTGTGTGTGTGTGTGTGTGTGTGGGTGTGTGTGTGTGTGTGTGTGTGTGTGTGTGTGTGTGTGTGTGTGTGTGTGTGTGTGTGTGTGTGTGTGTGTGTGTGTGTGTGTGTGTGTGTGTGTGTGTGTGTGTGTGTGTGTGTGTGTGTGTGTGTGTGTGGGTGGGTGTGTGTGTGTGTGTGTTTTCTGACAGGAATGTGGTTCAGTTATCTGTTAAAAACACTTAACTGCAGCTCTGAAGCAACACTGGCATGTAAATGGCTTCTTCAGCATCAGAGGACAATGTGTGTGTGACGCGTATGTGTCAGTAAGACACTAATGCATCTGTTAGCTATCATGTCTGAAGGTGTTACCACACTTTCTCTCACTTTTACAGCCAAACACTTCTTCTTTTTTTTAAATGTGGGAGAGAAACTCCCTCTTCAGGGAACACAGGGATTTGAGCAATTGAAGACCATTTACATGAACATTAACCTTTTTTAACACTCATGAGGGGGGGGGGGACCCCATAGGCATAATAGGGCTTCTTTAAATCGAGTTCAACACCACCTGAACCCTGATTTGGATTTTGAAAACATTAAGAGCAGTTTTCCTGATAAGGAACTTAACACCAAGCTAGATAGTGTTCCACTGACCTATCCTGGATACAACTTCAAGGCAATGCTTCCCTAAAGCACTTTATTATGGTGTTTGTTCTTTTCATTAGTCTACGGAACAATATAGTGATGACAGGGTGTATTGAACACAACTTGCTTCTGTGGTGCCTTTAAGTAATTGTGGAAATATGTGTCTCTTGGGAATTTAAAGTCTGAATTCAACAGCAACTGTACATGCTTGAAGATACAAATCTGAGAGTGAATATGAAGCAAAATGTTATTCTTTGAAAAGCTTGTTTGTATTTGTTTTAGTAAAGTCTCAATTTAGCATTTGACTCAAATGTCAGAGCTCAACATACTTACAACATACATCACTTACATTTGAATTACCATCAAACAGTAGCCAATTTGAAAAGTAAAAGTGAGAAGTAATTAGAGGTATAGGATGTTTGATAGAATATCATTAGAATTGGAGGGATGAAACCCTCTTTAATGGTCACACATGCAGAGCACACAGCTCACAGTGAAATGTGTTCTCTGCTTTTAACCCATCCTAGTACTAGGAGCAGTGATAGTAGTGCAGCTCATCGTTGCAATTTAAACCACTAACGGACCAATCACCTGTTTCTCTCAGATGATTAGAAGCTCAGTAACCAATCAGCTGGGTCTGCAGAACATCAGCAACAGAAAAAATTCCTCTTCTTTGCTTTCTCTACACATCACCTTGTTGTCGTCTTCTTTTTCTTTTTCAGTCCAAATCCTGTTAAACTGTTCCTGAGAGCGGATCAATGCCCGTACACTTCTGTTCTACAGCTAATCAATGAAACTCCACTAATTCTACTGTTATCTGCTCGCTTCATCAGCCTCCTCCTCCTCCACCAACTTATCTCACCATGTCTCTTCACCACTCCCTCCTCCCCTTATCCTTCCTCCTTCACCTCTTTCACTTAATATTAGTGAATCCTCCTCCTGCAGGTGATGGTAAATAGTGGAAAAAGCCTTAATAGGAAAGAAAACCGGAAAAATCTGTCCGAAAAACTGAATATATGTTATTCCTCAGCGGAAAAGCATGGAAAACCCCTTATATTAAAGGTCCCATGACATGGCCATTTCTACTGATCATAATTCCATTGTTGAGGTTTACTAGAGTAGATTTACATTGTTCAATGTTCCAAAATGACATTGGTTTCTCGTACAACCATCATACAGAAAAATAAAATCTCCAACGAGGCGTTCTGGGGCAGCATAGACAGGTCTTTTCTGTGTTTTACTCCCTACAGGGTGTACTTTGAGGGTTTGTGACTCTGCAGACCGTTTACATGCATAAAAAGATACATAACACACAAGGGGACGGGTAATAACCAGAAAAGCATGACATGGGACCTTTAAGTATATTTTATTATTTCTTAAAGTTTATTATTGGAGTTATATGTATTTCTTAAAACTGCCACATTTTAAAAGAAGTAATTATTCAAAAATGTAATTCCCAAATTCATGATACAATAAACGTTAATCATCTTCACCTTTCTTTACACAAAAAGAAACATGGTCAGTCCTTTATCAGATATCATTGGTAGAGTTATGGAATGCCGAATCACAGATATTAAAAGCTTGATATTGTTAGTGCATTTTAAAAATAAATATTTACATAAAATGTAATTAATCAAAATATTGTTTTGATGTGTACAGGGCCGGTTTTTGGCATAGGGCGCCAGATCTGGGGTGGGCGCTGCGCTGGGAAAAAACTATTTTTGACTGTTTGCGCTCATCCTAATTTTTGGCCTTGATGTAACAACATTCATCATTAAGTGAAGGTAACACCCTTTTCACTCCGGTTACACGTTTAATTTGCCCTGTATGATGGGCGCACAGCCAAAGTGCGAGTGAGCATCCGAGCGAGCAAGGGAGAGAGATAGAGAGAGAGATAGTGTACCGGTATCGGGGATTGTTGTTGTTAGCATCTTGTGCTAGCTGCGCTAACGGATATAAGAAGATGTCTCTACAAAAAGCTGGAGGGAGAGTCCTCTCCTGTCACACTGGGAAGATATGTGAGGTAAAGGACTGAGTGTTTAGATATTAACTTTAGTCTAAGTTATCTCAGTGGCTCTCAAACTTTTGATCAGAATTTATGTAAACAAATATTTCCAAGGCACACCTTTATAAGTATTAGGATAAATAAAAGCTAGCCAGGTAAAATCTCGACTGGGGCAGCAAATTGGTCAGAACCGGCCGTGGATGTGTATGTTTATTTATTTTCCTTTTACACAGTATTGTTCTATCATGTCTTTCTTTTTTTTTTTAATTGGTTTTGTTTTAACTTAGCTTCTTGTCTTTTATAATCTAGTATCAGCCTTACTCTTTTAACCACTCAGAAACATCAGACGCAACATGAGACATCACTTGTGGAAAACAAATTCAAGTGTGCATTTAACATTTCTTCAAACCACCATTGCCTGCTTAAATTAAATCCAAATAACAAACTTAATCTATTGTATTCCTCTTCAATCTCTAAAGAGTAGTTTCTCTTCCTATCTCTTATTCATCCATCCACCTCCTCCTCCTTGTTCCTTGCAGTATCCTGACAGAGAGAAAACCCTTTGTTCATACACACTCTATACAGCTGATGTCAAGTCTTTGGTAACCACAGTATGTCTTCATAGCCGTCTTGTGATGTGTACTGAAAGGCTATATTAAGCCATAATAAAGTCATCCTGCTCCTAATTCATCCTGTATGTGACAAGCTGGAATTTGGTCCACCAAATCTGTCAGTTTTCTTAATCACAACCTGTCGTTTTCAGCAGTAAGCCTCATAAACCTGCTGCCATCACTGCCATCAACGCCGCCGCCGACATGCCCAAAAGCAACAGTCTGGACCTCCACAGGAACTTGAGAGAACTGAGCAGCGAGCCCACTCTTAAATCAGAGGGTAATAATCGTTCAGAGAAATGGATAATATTTGGACAACCGACTCTGATTCACCTCAGAGTCAACAGTCTGAAGACAGGGCTGCTGCTTTCTCACACTGTAGGTAGCACCACCCAAAGGACTGATGTACCACCACCAACATGTCAGACGCACTTCCACCTACAGCTCTGGCATACAACCACCCAAAGGACTGATGTACCACCACCAACAAGACTCAGGTTCAACCACCCATAAGACTAACTACCATTCACGACTGAGGTACCAGCACCCACAGGTCAGACATACCACCACCCAAAGTGTGAACATATCTCCACCCAAAATAGTGCTATACTAACACCCACAGGTCTGGCATACAACCACCTTGAGGAGAGAGGTACCATCACCTACAAGACTGAGGTACCACCACCCACAGGCCGGACATACCAACCACCCAGAGGACTGATGTTCCACCACCCACAGTTTGAACATACCATCACCCAAAGGACTGACGTACTACCATAGTCTGGCATACAACCACCAAGAGGGCTGAGTTTCCACCGCCAACAGGACTGATGTTCCCCCACCCATAGGACTAAGGTATCACCTATCACAGGACAGAGGTGAACAGCCACCTGGACCTACCCACCACCATCAACAGGACAGTCGTGTCATTCATAAAAGGACTAAGGAAATATCACCGACAGGACTGATGTACCACCAACCACAGGACTGAGGTACCATCACCAGAGTTAGTGAGGTAACCCCCCCCCAAAAGTAGGTCGCGGACCTGTGAGTGAAGATAAAATAAATAAACATTTTTCTTTTCTTTTTTCGAAAAAAGTCAAACTTTTATTTTGAAGGCCCAATTTTCTAACGCTGTGCATGCAGTAGGTGTTGGACTGGAAGTACCGGAGACCATAAACGGTTTTGAAAACTTCTGTCACCTAGTAATCATCTTCTCAATAAAACATCTTTGCTGATGTTTTTTAGAGTCTTCTGGCCAATCAGAAGATTGTTGCCGGAAGTCCCCACGGAGAATAACTTTGCGGTAGAACCATTCTTTACACATCCATGGGTACAACTTCAGATACAAATGAACACAATTAAATATGACCCCCGGTTTGATGATTGACAGGTCACAGAACAATGGGGGCTATCTACCCTTACCCACAATTTAAAGTAATTCACACAGACTATCTCCTCTTTACTCTTCTCTCTGTGTGGAGCAGCAAGTTCAGCTGTCAGAACAAAGTGAAACACAAACAATGGCATACAATATTATTAAAATGTCGGTTAGTAATAGATGTATTTATTTTCTTCTCAGAGTGTACCAGAATGCCTAGTTTATATGTTTGTATTTCTAAAAAATCTCCTGGGGGAGAATCCCTACGGACTTTTTTCTGCGGTTGGGTTTCAGCATGTGTGCCTTTTTATGTTATACAGTTCATCTTTGATTCCATCATCTCATTAAACCTTTTTTAAAAGCATACTTTAGTTCCGTGAAGGGATATATGCACTACTTCACTTGAATTAATATTGTATGCTGAAAAGCGTATATATTACAGCACGATTTTTTGTTTAATAGATTTGAGTGGTTCAACATTTCGGGTCGCGATTTATTGACAAAGAAAAAAATGGGTCCCGAGGCCTGACCAGTTGACAACCACTGATCTGCAGGATACAGGTGCCAGCATCTAGAGCAGGGGTTCCCAAACTTTTCAGCCCGCGACCCCCAAAATAACAGTGCCAGAGACTGGCGACCCCCTGTCGGTGCTAGTGAATTAATTTCCGAAAAAAAAAAGAAAACGTTTGAGAAAAACTGGGCTAGTGGATTGTCAAAGAAAAAAATTTCTATGCAAACATTATTATTAATAATAATAATAATTAAGGAAAAAAATAATAAATTTTTTTGTATAATTCTTTTTTTTAAATTTTCCATTTTTATTTTGTAATCATCTCGCGACCCCCACTCGGGGTCTCGCGACCCCCCGGGGGGTCGCGACCCCCACTTTGGGAACCCCTGATCTAGAGGACAGAACTACCAACACCTACAGAACAGAGGGACCACCACATGCAGGACTGATGTAACACCAACTGCAGGAATACGATATCACTACCTACAGAACTGAGGTACCAACACTAGCAGGACTGAGGTAAGCGACCCACTCTCTTCAGTCTGCGTACAAATGACATGACTTTACACATTGGAAATGCGAGCAATAGATACGCAGAAGTTCGATTTTGCATGTATATGATACGCTAACCATTCCCATTGAGATCTGAGACAAATGTAACATTTGTGATATTGGGCTACATAAATAAACATTGATTGATTGATTGATTGATGCCGAGTTTTGCGTGTATATGATACGCCATGTTTTGTCCGTCGAGTCTTGGTAGACCGGAAGCTGTGCGGTTAAAAAAAACATGTGCTTACCGGTTCTTACTCAATATCAAGCCACGATTATTGTTTTTATTTTAAATATTTTATATATCATATTATATACATATATCTTTTTTTTATCTTTTTTTCCTTCTAATTTGTTATTCTTTTCTGAATAACGCACTGTCATTTACTCAACAATAACACGCAATTATCCTTTTTAGCCGTTTCTCAGGAACTGAATTTCGAAATAAAGTCACCAGAAACAGACGTAGGCCTATAAGGGACATTTCGAGCATCATCGCGATACACAACACAAACCCACTGAACTGATTACCCAAGATCCTCAGCTAGAAGCTTGGTGATTGGATTGTTTAGCCGAAATGCATGTTGGGATATGGTGTTAATGCGATATGGAATCCGAAAAACATTTAAAAAAAGAAAATAATACTTTATTCCGAGTGTGCTTGCTTTTCTCTTTGGAAGTCATCACATAACGGCATTGTAATACACGGCTGCATTACATATTACACATCTGCCTTAGTTCTTTATTTATAGAGCCCTGATGAGAAGACTTCTAGACAAACAGGAAGAACAGCCAAGGAAACTGAATATGTGAAGTGGATCATAAATATATCAGAAATTAAACAACCTCTTCCATTTCTTTTCACACAATACGTCTCCTCGCAGTATCAATAGTATTTCGGCTGACTTTTATAACTTTCCATTAATTTCCACCCTCTCAAGGTCTAAAACATGTCTTTATAGGAAGGAGGATATGGAAGGTGTAGAATAAAACATTACTGATCGAAAAAGGTTGGACCAAACAGAGCTAATATTTAAGAGAAGAGAACATAAATCAAGCAATCAACAACTACAGTATGTGTAACAAGATGAAGCTTGGTATATATTTTATTTGGATATACCCTTTTTCTGTTTGTTCAAGTAGTAATTTTATTGATTAATGCTCAAGCTAAGTGATCTAACAGAAGAAGATCAAGAGATGGTTTAATACTCTGTCCTGAAGTGAATGTGTAACTGTTAGCACTTTAATTCATCACAGCAAGTGAAACCTCAGCAGACACCGACACAGGGGAGGGTACACTGTAAAAAAAGCACAACTCACAAGCACACACTGTATTATTCTAACATGAGGGTCATGATGGAAAACTCCTAGTCTTTGTTCTTGAACCTCCTGCAGTTACCATGCCTACAGGCTGATGTCAGACAGAGAGGACAAATGAACTGAGTTAACCCGACTCAGCGAGCGGGTTTAACCAAACAGCGCCGTGGGTAATTGGTGGTTTATGGTGGCCACAGTCTGATGTTCTACTCAAATGAATTCCTGGGAGCCAAAAACAGTTTTGTTCTACAGGAGTGTTAGATGAACATAACTAACATATGCTAAAGAGGATTTTACATCAACACTTCAAATATAAGATATCTGCGGCAGCAGTGATGGCCAACAAGACCTATCCAGCCCCCATTGAGGAAGTAACATTTCCGGTTGTGTTTGTTTGTCTGAGACCAAGATAACCAAAAAATGACCAGAACAATTTCATGAGACTTGAAAAAAAAAACATTACATATAGGAGCGGCCCTTCATTACAGGTCAGACACAATGACTATGTGTCACTTTTGTTATTATTGCAATATACGGCATTGCCTTAGCGGAGGTCTGCGCTATCTGAGTGTCTTTTGAAACAGTGATTTGTTTAGATTAGTCTATGGTTGTTTTACTTACCTAACTTTCAAATCTTTCAACCAATAATGCAGAAACACCTATCAGTTTATATGCATCACACATCTTCTTAAAACGGGGGGTTACGTATTGTGACCAATGGCGGATTTAGGATTGTAGGAGATCCACCACCCTGGGGGTGCAGTGGTAAAGTGCTTAGGGTGGTCGTCGCCTCCTCTAGGGGGGTCCGGGGGCATGCTCCCCGGGAAGA
>NW_011335072.1:0-5581 GCF_000735185.1 Notothenia coriiceps | reverse complement strand
CCGAGCCGCTCCGATTACAACGAGAGTTACAACGAGAACGTGACGTCATATTTACACAAGACGGATCCTTTCTAGCCATAACCCTTATTGATGTTGCTTTGTCAAGAAAAAGGAAAAAGACAGTAAAACGATTGAACTACGTATGAACATGTACCCTGAAGTTGAAATGTGATCTCTCTGCAGGGCCTCTCAGTCTGAAGGGGTTTCTAATTCAAACCCTTCTCCCTCTGCAGCGTCCCCCCCTCCAGAGTGTCCGATGCACAAAGCAGACCCAGGACCAGCTCACCAGGAGAGAGCCTATGAGTTTGTGGCGTGTCCCATGAAGGGATCGGAGGAGAAGAGCGACATCGACCCCTCCAACATGGTACCTGAGAGCAAGAGGATTACATCATGGTCTCTCCCCCTCTGTAGCCCCATATTCAATTCAAAGTGTCTCCCCTGCAGATGCCACCCCCGAACCAGACCCCCGCCAAGGACCAGCCCTTCGACCTGGACCGGATCAGAGAGGAGTCGACCATCCCTCGCCACGACTCTGGGAACAAGTGGGTGTACCCGTCAGAGCAGATGTTCTGGAACGCCATGCTGCGCAAAGGGTGCGTTCAATCATCCAGACCACCTTCAGACCTCTGGAGCAATACCCTCATCTCTCTAGTTTGAACTGTCAGCATGCCTGAAACCTGACTGCTTGAATGCTTCCCCTGTAATACACAACTTCCTCCTGTAATACCCACTGTGTCCTGCAGGTGGCGCTGGCGTGAAGACGACCTCGGAGCTCAGGATATGACGAACATCATCAAGATCCACAACACCAACAACGAACAGGCCTGGCAGGAGATCCTCAAGTGGGAGGCCATGCACGCTGGGTGAGGACACTGAGCAACATACACCTGTACTCTGAAGCATCTGGGGAGTACTGAAGAGTACACGATACACCTGTACTCTATCTGGGGAGTACTGAAGAGTACACGATATACCTGTATTCTGAAGCATCTGGGGAGTACTGAAGAGTACACGATACACCTGTACTCTGACTTATCTGTGAAGTACTGCAGAGAACATACACCTGTGCTCAATCTGTGAAGTATCTGAAGTACTTCAGAGTTTCTAACGCTCTTGTGTTCCTCAGGGAGTGTCCGTGCGGTCCCACTCTGAAGAGATTTGGAGGGAAAGCCAAAGACTTTTCCCCCAGAGCTCGAATGCGCCACTGGATGGGGTGAGAAGCTTTTATTCATCGACTTTAACTGAGAAATACAGCTTTCATTGATCAGATACAAGCTTCAGATCATGTGTTATGAGTCACACATATTACAACCTGTTTCTCTACTCTGATGTAGCTTCCACTCATTTAAGGCGCATTTCCACTGCAGGGCCTCGCTCGGCTTAGTACGGTATGGTTAGGCCTCGTTAGGCCAGGCTCACTTTATGCTGCGTTTCCATTACAGTTTAGGAACTGGGGCAGTAACTATAGTAACGCAGTGTAGGCGGAGCCGTGACGTCATCTTCAATGAGAAACATAAAACCAACATCAGCCGTTAGCTGTTAGCCCTCAGAGTTCACAGCTCCTCATGTCTGTTCAGAAACTAGACAGAAGTTAAACAAGTCCAAACCACAGACTGTCTGTGTCATGGAGAATACAGTCGCTGGTTTATTTATGTCTGTAGGCCGTTGTTGTGAGTGTGGACGGTCGTTAGCTTAGCCGATCTCCATTCAGAAAACACGCTTTAAAAGGTATTTCTCCTGCCGTCTGTCTGCAGACTTGCCAAAGCATTAATTCATGGTTTTTACTAACCGGTCATTTTGAAACGTGTATTACAATTAAATCACGGTCAAATATGTTCATCTTGTTGTAGTTGCCAGAGATTCTGGAGAGCCAGGAAACTGTGAAAAAGTACCCGCTAGCCAGAACTACCTCAAGTGGACACGCAACCAAAAACGGGCCGGGCACAGCACACTTAAACCGCGCTCCGCACTGTAGTGGAAATGCGCCATTAGTAACACAAAAGAGGGCTGACTGTCGTTATGGATGAATCTGACTAAGATACACGTCCACCAGTTTCTCCAGTTTGTATCCCAAACATGAGCTCTTTAATACTCCCGTTATTAACTTCCTCCTCTTCCTTCTCTTCCTCCTCCTCATCAGATACGAGCTCCCTTTCGACCGTCACGATTGGATCATTGATCGCTGTGGGCGGGAGGTTCGTTACATTATTGATTACTACGACGGAGAGATCAACAGGGAGAATTATCGCTTCTCCACTCTGGACGTCCGCCCAGCCGTCGACTCTTTAGGAGCCGTGTGGGACCGCATGAAGGTCACCTGGTGGCGCTGGTCCTCCTAAAGAGACACCTGGACACCTGGAGGACACACCTGACGTCCTGAAGGAGACACCTGGACACCTGGAGGAGACCTCAGGAAATATTACGTCTCCTTTAGGACATCTAAAGAAGACATCTGGACGTCCTGAAGGAGACGTCCTGTGTCCTAAAGGTGACACCTGGACACATGGACGTCTTAAGGAGACGTTATGTGTCCTGAAGGAGACGTCCATGTGTCCTAAAGGAGACTTCATGTGTCCTAAAGGAGTCAGGAACAGGAAATGGCCTAAGACAGTTTTGTCTCAGCATCATATCCTCTCTGAGAGTGTTTTTGGTTTTGTTGAATATTCTGTTCATCATGTCTTTCTTAGCTGATGTTCCTTAGACTGTTGTAGCTTCATCTCATCCGGCAGCTGTGAATCCATCAAGAGATCCAAACTAGAGACGTCTTTGAATCCATCAAGAGATCCAAACTAGAGACGTCTTTGAATCCATCAAGAGATCCAAACTAGAGACGTCTGTGAATCATCATCAGTCCAGCTCTAGAGAGGTCAGACCCAGAGGCGATGCATCATCTTACGGTTCATGGTAATAACTCTGATCATGTGGAAAGGATCCAAAGTGACCTGAGGTCAGTGTGCCGGCTTCAGGAGGGCGTGTGCAGGGTTTATAGGGAGAAATGAAATGTAATATTCATAATGATGTTATATAATAACCTGAGACTAAGGGTTTGAGCTGAAGGCCTTCACACACGGGATGCTCTCACGCTGTGGAGAGCAGAGAGAGGTCGAATCCTCTCCACTCGCTCAGACCTGGACTTCCCCTCTCATGCCTCTAAACCCTGCACACGCTCACATCATGCCGATCAGTGTGGTTTCCCTGCAGGATGCATACTGTGAAGTTATATTTGTGTACAGGACCAGGATGATAGGATATAGGGTTAACTCTGTAACCGAGTTAGAATCAGCACCTTTCATAAACTAGTAGCTCCAGAGTCAAGAGCCTTTGTTTGGATCTGCGCTATCAGCATTTAGTCTTTCTTTTGTATTTATTATCTGATGAACGAGTGTTTCCCTGTGAGCAGACTCCTTTCTTCTTGTATGTTAAACATTTTACTGGCTCTCAACTGAATTTAAATAAAGCTGCTCGTCTTTCTGCTTCTGAGTACACTTCATGTGTTAATGTGTGATCCTGCAGCTGGCCACCAGAGGGAGCTGTCTCCCTATAATCTCCACCCCAACTGCAGGGAGACAGAACCACACAAGAACATTTAGTGTGAGGCCCCTCTCCGTGTGAGGCCCCTCTCACGCCTGCAGGAACACAGCCAGTGCACATCGATTCTCTTTTGAAAATGATCCTTAAAGCCAGTTCCACCTGCAGCAGTTCTTCAGGTGTACTTTGCTGCTGTGGTGCAAACAAAGCCCACGTGCTTCTATCTCCCAATGCATGTCAATGTTCTGTAAACCCCTTCTGAATACAGCATGCATTTCACATCTACCAGAAAGACTTCCAGCTCCTTTCAGCTCCTCTACATAAAGTAACGTATATACGTCTGTTGTGTTTCCAGCTCTTAAAGACTGCTGTTACCTGGCAACTGGAAACAGCAGCTCCCGTGAAGCTGCAGAGCGTCTTCACCTGAACTCTAGCTGAGAGAAAGTAAATGAGTGGTGATCGTTATGTCGGCTGCTCTCATCCATGCAGGCGTGTTTCCTGACGGAGACACGTTGCTGAAGGACCGATGATTCTGACTCATTATTAACTTGAAGGTTTCTCTTCTCTCTACATCTGGAAAGGGCCTCTTTAACCCTCATGTTTCCACTGGGCTTCCAGTCGAGCAGCTTTAGGGTGGATTATGTTTGATAAGTTGACAAAGTGTTTTATCAAAAAGCAGATTCTCTTTTCAGTATTCATCCTTTATAACGTGGACACACTGCAGCGATTCTCACGGAGGAACACTGTGCGAGACTACAGGAACATCAGCAGGACCATAGATGGTCCAGTTCATTTGATGCACCTTAAAGGTGAGGTTTTGTGTGCACAGAGACACGTGCACAGTGCAGTAAGCATGTGCACGTGTCTCTGCAAGCATCGCTAATTCAGCTTCATTGTGAGTGTGCAAAGAAAGCTGAATAAAACCACTTTATTTCACACACTTCAATCTGAAATGCAGAATAACTGTGAGAGAGAGAGCGAGCGCAGTGTTATGGAGATCAGCTCGGAGAGATATGATAAATATCAGACTCTCAGAGCCGGGGGCTGTTTGGACATCTGCTGTGAAGCTATGTGGCACATGGGAAATCAACATGCACACATTATTTCAGAAAACACACACACACACACACACACTATTTAAAGGAGACGTCCACTCAGAGAGAGAGACGCCACGTTTCCTCCAAAGATGGCCGAACCAATGAGACGTCACGCTGAGAGTCATGTGTCCTAAATGTCAGCCGCCGGACCCCACATCAGGATGAAAGACATGTTTACCTCCAACACACACGCACACGCACACACACGCTTGCATTGCAGCAGCTACATGTTGCTCCATGCACCTTCTGAGGCTAAAGGTGTGTGTGTGTGTGTGTGTGTGTGTGTGTGTGTGTGTGTGTGTGTGTGTGTGTGTGTGTGTGTGTGTGTGTGTGTGTGTGTGTGTGTGTGTGTGTGTGTGCGCGTGTGTGTGTGCGCGCGTGCGTGCGCGCGCACACTCACTCCCAACCCGTCACATATTGACGGAGGGTCAGGGCCCCTCCCCGTCACTCTATGACGTACAGGGTACTACTACCCCTTGGAAGTCAGTGTTCAATGACTTCATTGACCTACATAGAGCTCCCTGAACGTTGGTAATAGAGGAGTTGGGATCGCGGCGAAATGCTCTCCTCAGATCCATTCTCACAGCATTTATCACCCTTTTTCTTACTCAATATCAAGCCACATTAATTGTTTTTACTTCTTTATTTTAATTGAATAATGTAGGACTTTTGTTGCCGTCAGTTATGGGGAGAGTAGGGGCTCAGAATACTGAAATCTGTATTGTTTCATCGTTTTTTCCTTCTAACTTTGTATTCTTTTCTAAACCACACACTGTTATTTACTCAACAATAACACATAATTATCCTTGTGTTTATTTATTTGTTTGATTAATAAACACAAGTTGGAGTCCGTCAGGACCGAGGGTCGGAGCAGCTTAGAGAATTTTACACCCGGAAGTAAGTATTCTCTCCGCTTTGCTTGACAAACCCCGTAATAGTCCTGAAGCTCTGTAATT
>NW_011335071.1:11572-12089 GCF_000735185.1 Notothenia coriiceps | reverse complement strand
CACTGCTCAATCCACTCCTCCATAGTAAGACCCCCCCGGAGGTCCAAGTTAATCTTAAATGTTTCCATTTTATGCTTTGTAAGTTTGTTTCGTAACGGAAGAAATGCAAATATATTTATAAAACTGACAAGTCAAATCAAGCAATCTGATTGGTCGATAGCGTTTTTGTGGACCTCTTTGATTACAGATTTGAAAACATCGTTGCTTGCTTTAAAAGTAGCACAATTCATTATGTTAAACCTTCAAAAGTATCTAGATATCCCTGCCCTAATGCCAAAGGAACTGCACACTGAATATGTTTTGCCGTTTGATGTCTATGTCTGGATCGCTGCGTAAAAAGGAGGGTTTCTGCCCCGTTACTTCTCCGCTGCTTTCTTGTTCCAGTATGAAAAGCAAACTGCAGCCCAACGGTATACTGTTTTTTCTCAGACGCGGAGGGATACTGACTTGTTGTGAAAAGTAACTTACAATCCTACCCGTGGTATACGCTCAGTATATCACGGCTAAGAACCAATCA
>NW_011335071.1:9941-10659 GCF_000735185.1 Notothenia coriiceps | reverse complement strand
AAAAACTGGAACGAGGACTTTAATCAAATGTGTTACGTCGACAAATTTCACACAACTGTATTAGGTTAGTTGAAAGCAATAATATTAAGTTGAACCTAATATGTTTTATCTAAACCTAACATTATTGCTTTCAACTAACATAATACAGTTATGTTACATTTGTTGACATAAAACATTTAATTAAAGTCAACGTTTCCGATTTGTCAGTGCATTAAGACATAAATAAAAACGCAACCATCAATATATACAAAATAATAGTCACTTTAATATCTTTGGGAAATGTAAATGTGAATTAGTGCAAGATTGTCCATAGCAGCTGGATCCTGAACATCAGAACCAGAGAACCAGAGAACCAGAGAACCAGAGAACCAGAGAACCAGAGAACCAGAGAACCAGAGAACCAGCCTCCCTTCATCGGACTCACCTTTGAAGTAGGAGGCGCTGACGGTGTGCACTCCAGCGTTTCGGGGGAGGGGCTTGGCCAGGAGGCGCAGCACCTTCCCTCCGGTCTCCTGAGACACCCAGGTGTTGATCTCAGACACGTCTTTGGGTCCTCCTGCCAGAGTCTTAGGCCGAACTCCGTACTGCTGCTCCACCAGGCCGAAGAACTCCTGCTTTGGACGAATGCCTGAAGAACAAAGAGTTAAAAATGTCACGTACAGAACTCATCAAAATACTTAACATAGTTTGAGTTGTTTTTAGACACATAATGCAGAAA
>NW_011335071.1:5883-6963 GCF_000735185.1 Notothenia coriiceps | reverse complement strand
TAAATGACAGAATTCACACGTATACATATTTTAACAGACAACTACACACAGTATATTAGAAAAATATATGAAAAATGTGTGTTTGACTTTCTAACGGTTATTTCAACTGAAGTGACAAGACTCAAAATACTGATGTTGAATGTAAGGAGGTACAAGGCATAAAACAGTCGCACAGTGTATGTAACTTTGTTATGAAAGGCCCGTTTCGCTGTTTCAATAAAATTCGGTGAATTTTATGTTCAAAAATGTTTAAAACACAGACCCTTTAAACGACCAAAGTTCTCCGACCACACACACACACACACCACACACACACACCACAACACACACACACACCACACACACACACACAACACACACACACACACAAACACACACACACACACACCACAACACACAACACACAACACACACACACCACAACACACACCACACACACACACACACACACACACACACACACACACACACACACACACACACACACACACACACACACCACACACAATGACTGGAGACTAACGACAGGACCAGAAACGATCGTCCTTGAGGTCACGGCCACTCGTCTGCCCCCTTTAGTCCAGACAGGGGTGGCATATCGGAGCTAGACTTCGCACTTGACTGTGGTTGTGGACCCTTGTGTGTGTTGTTTGTGTTTGGTTGTGTGTGTGGTGTGGTGGTGTGTGTTGGGTGTGTGTGTGTGTGTGTGTGTGTGCATTTATGTATGTCATAACTTCAGGTTTCTGCTTTATCCTGTTTCTCATCAATATATCACAGGTCTCAGATATATCCAGAGCCTGTCTCTGATTGGCTGAAACACCAAACAGATCATTGCAGCATTACCCATAATCCCCTCTGTTTCAGCCCTGTTTCCAAAGTGCTGATTCTCTGTCTGTTACTTTAGATGAAAATAAGGAGCCCCTCCCCACGCCCCTCTGAGAGACATTTGGTTACAAAGAACTCAATGGAGCTCTAGAGGAGATTCAGGGTGGTAAGGTGGGCGGGGGAGGTAGAAGACATGAAGAAGAGGGACACCAGTTGATGTAGAAGAACATGAGAAGAGGGGAACACAGTGATGTT
>NW_011335071.1:0-5838 GCF_000735185.1 Notothenia coriiceps | reverse complement strand
GTCGTTTAGGTGCTTTTTTTTCTGGAGATAGGCACTGCTCAATCCACTCCTCCATAGTAAGACCCCCCCGGAGGTCCAAGTTAATCTTAAATGTTTCCATTTTATGCTTTGTAAGTTTGTTTCGTAACGGAAGAAATTTAAATATATTTATAAAACTGACAAGTCAAATCAAGCAATCTGATTGGTCGATAGCGTTTTTGTGGACCTCTTTGATTACAGATTTGAAAACATCGTTGCTTGCTTTAAAAGTAGCACAATTCATTATGTTAAACCTTCAAAAGTATCTAGATATCCCTGCCCTAATGCCAAAGGAACTGCACACTGAATATGTTTTGCCGTTTGATGTCTATGTCTGGACCGCTGCGTAAAAAGGAGGGTTTCTGCCCCGTTACTTCTCCGCTGCTTTCTTGTTCCAGCTTTTCAGCCCAACGGTATACTGTTTTTTTCAGACGCGGAGGGATACTGACTTACAAAGTAACTTACAATTCTACCCGTGGTATACGCTCAGTATATCACGGCTGAGAACCAATCAGATTGCTCGATTTGACTTGTGATGTGATATACTGAGCGTATACCACGGGTATAATTGTAAGTTACTTTTCACAACAAGTCAGTATCCCTCCGCGTCTGAGAAAAACAGTATACCATCAGGTTGAAAAGCTTTTCATACTGGAACAAGAAAGCAAGATCGGGCCGAACCACGCCCCTTAGCTGTGATATAATGAGCATATACCACGGCCTGTCGTGAGCTATTGCTTAAGTATATTTTTTGTAATATTGTTGTGGTGTTTACACAGTACAGTAGATCAAAGTAAATCAACTCATACATTATCACGTATTATGCAGTCATGTGTTGTATTATTAAGTAATATCAGAAATTATTATAATTATGTGAATACTCACAATAGTGATCAAAATATTTGTGAATGTCATTTTGGCTGTATTTCTGGAGCCCCACAAAGTGTGAAAATGAACAAAGAACAAAGTACCTTCAGGAATGTACTACTGCTTTTGTGATGTTGTATTTGATTATTTTCATCGAGTGCAGCATGACTCAGCTACAACCGCATCTCATTGTGCTTTAAGATAATAAATTATCCTCACCGTGCAGTTCAGGTCCGAGTCGGCTCCAATCTTCACGGGGTAGTTATCCTGTTGCATCATGGGAACGCGGACAGGAGCCGCCCCGTCCACTTGGAAGTTCTCCATCACTCCACTCTGACCGAAGCGGGTCACCCACTTCCCTGCTCACAGCACACACGAGTTCATAGTCAGCCAACTTTATTGTCAATCTTTCAGTTTGTGTGTACAGACAGAGAGATTGAAATACCGTTTCCCACAATCCCAAATGCAAAAATACAAATATATATAAAAATATACAAATATATATATTCTATATATACACAATCAACAGACACATGTATACATATGCACATACACACTGAAAAAACTGGAACGAGGACTTTAATCAAATGTGTTACGTCGACAAATTTCACACAACTGTATTAGGTTAGTTGAAAGCAATAATATTAAGTTGAACCTAATATGTTTTATCTAAACCTAACATTATTGCTTTCAACTAACCTAATACAGTTATGTTACATTTGTTGACATAAAACATTTAATTAAAGTCAACGTTTCCGATTTGTCAGTGCATTAAGACATAAATAAAAGCGCAACCATCAATATATACAAAATAATAGTCACTTTAATATCTTTGGGAAATGTAAATGTGAATTAGTGCAAGATTGTCCAAAGCAGCTGGATCCTGAACATCAGAACCAGAGAACCAGAGAACCAGAGAACCAGAGAACCAGAGAACCAGAGAACCAGAGAACCAGAGAACCAGAGAACCAGAGAACCAGAGAACCAGAGAACCAGCCTCCCTTCATCGGACTCACCTTTGAAGTAGGAGGCGCTGACGGTGTGCACTCCAGCGTTTCGGGGGAGGGGCTTGGCCAGGAGGCGCAGCACCTTCCCTCCGGTCTCCTGAGACACCCAGGTGTTGATCTCAGACACGTCTTTGGGTCCTCCTGCCAGAGTCTTAGGCCGAACTCCGTACTGCTGCTCCACCAGGCCGAAGAACTCCTGCTTTGGACGAATGCCTGAAGAACAAAGAGTTAAAAATGTCACGTACAGAACTCATCAAAATACTTAACATAGTTTGAGTTGTTTTTAGACACATAATGCAGAAAGGTAACATAACTGTTTTCATGTGTTACCCTATGTATTACTGCATTACAGTGTTTCCATTCAGAAGATCCAAAAAGGTTTGCCTTTATTGGATGAAAAATGTAGTTTGTTTTTAAAACAAAAATACCTAAAGTGAATCTGCTATTTCTGAGCTGGAGCAGCTCTCACGCAGAGAGAACTTCAGATTAATGTGTGACCTGAAGGCCAAACATCTGGAAACACAGGTGTTTTCAGCTCACAAAGCAGATGGACTCCCACAATATTGCAAAAATGAATCTTGTCAGCTTCATCTGTTGAGTTTGTGTAACCAGAGTCCTTTGAGGAGCTACAGGTGCGGTTCAGTTAGCAAAGAATGGCACTGAAGCCTCCCCCACAACCGTTGATCTGATTGGTTGCAGTAAGCCTGTGATTGAAATGGTTCATCCAATCAGCTGCCTAGTCTATATTGAAAGGACCTGCCAATCGCCAAACAGTTTCCAATGGCGCACCAGAAGGGTAATGCAAACAGGTACCAACACTTTCCCAAAAACTGAAGCTCACCACCTTGTAACTAGCATAACAACATTCACATGCTTCTTCAAAGATAATAATCTAGGCCAGTGGTTCCCAACCTTTTTTGTCTCGTGGACCCCTTGAGCTGGTCCCCATTCTCGAGGTACCTCCTACATTTGTTCTTGTGTTAAACCCTTTGTTATCGTATTAAACCCAACTGCTCCTTAGATGAAAATCACTTGTATAACTCACCATTAAAGGTGGGGTTGGTAAGAATGGAGAAACCAGCTCGAGTGCGCTAGAATTTGAAAATACACAAACGGAAAAAATCTGCCCCTTCCTCACAGAGCCCCTCCTCCAACACACACGAACGCGCACATGACCAATGGAAGGCTGACAGGCAGGTAGGCCATCCAGTTACTTTAGCCGGCTCAGATGATTGGTCGTGCTTTTTACAGTACCACGGCTTCCACTGATGACATTTTTTCTTATGGATTTTTGTCGGGATGTTAAGAGCATTCCATGGAATATAACAAAAAGTGTATCTCGAGCCGGTTTCTCTTACCTACCCCACCTTTAATACAAATGCATTTAAACTTGACATTTACACAAATTTTCAGTGAACAAAAATCATATTTAGAATCACTTCCAGCAGTTTCAACATCTTTTAAGACTAGAGCTTTTAAGGAGACGCTTGAGCGGGCTTGTCTTTCATAAGCTTTGATAGTTCTGGGTGCAAGACAGCAGGACTATGACCATTTATTTAAAAACGTTTTTTGTGTGGAAATATATTACGGCCCCTAATCTTTTTAAGAACCCCTAGGGGTCCCTGTACCCCCGGTTGGGAACCCCTGATCTAGGCTGCTTTTAGTGAGATCAAAGTTTGTTTTTTTGACAGAAAGATTCATGTAGATTTGTTTTACATCCAGCCCCCCAACATGGACTCACGTCGGGACAGGTAGAGGCGGGCCGCGGTGCTCAGGCCCTTCCCGGGGGTCCGGACGGAGGCCAGCAGGTCCTTCAGGGTGACGTGCAGCTGGGGGTCCTGCAGGGTGTGGTACCGGAGGGCCCGGAACAGCATGCGCTCAGCCCGCTCAGACCCTCCTGGGGACAGAAGGGGTCATCTTCAATAAGGGGACATATTCGGAAATAATTCTGTAATTTATTCCAGTGAATTCTTCCACGTTTCTGACATTTACCTGGCTCAGTGAAACTAAGAAAATAATAATCAAAAAGTCATGATCTTAGTTTGTATGTTTCCTTTGTTACTTTGAAATGTGTTTTCTCTTTGTCTTATTTTACTTCCGGTCTTTGTTTTTTTTGCCGCTTTGTAATTGCCCTGATTCTTGTCGTGATCTCCTTGCTGCCCTCGTGTCTTTACCTGCCCCTCCCCCCAGCTGAGTCTTTATTAGTCCTGTCTTTAGATATGCCCGTCTGTTTAACAGTTTGCCATCTTTGTTCCCGTCTGAGTGCCCTCTCTGACCTGCACATGTTCACTTTTCTTTGTTTTGTTTTACTTTGCATGGAACCCCTGTGTTTGTATTAAACTGTTTATTTCTATCAGCTCTCGTTAAATAAGGCATGTTTAAAACTACACTAGCTGCATTGACCCATACATGTTCCTGCACGTTTGCCGGTTCTCTTCCCGTTGCAAGACTTTATCTCCCAGCAGTTGCGTGAGAGATTAAGCTTTTTTTAATTATTGCCTCTGGTTATCAGGTTTGGCAGCAAACGAGCTATCAAACCAAGACGAGCTCAGACTGAAATGCTTGAGGTGTGAAGTACAGTAATTATCAGAAACCGTGGAGTCTGTCCGCAGTCTGACCTTATGATGATGATGAGGGTGTTTTTCAGCACACTAAAACTTGAAATTACTTTCTACCGGTTTGGCCGATGGGCCCGAACACACCGTGGCGATCCGAGCCAGAGTTTGGTTTTAGTTTGTTGTGTGTTTGTGTGTTTGTGTGTTTGTGTGTTTGTGTGTTCACCCATGGAGAGCTGAGTCAGCGCCGCGGACACGCTGATTGGCGACAGGAAGATGTTGGTGGAGGCTTCGCGGGTCGCCAGAGCGCGGAACAAGTTGTATCCGAAGTCCGAGGTGGCGGCGCCCATCTTAGTGGCTGGCGTGGTGAAGAGCTCCACATGTTCCTCCTCTGCCTCCCCCGCCTCACCTTCAGAGTCCGACTGAAACACAACGACAAGGCAAGTTTATTTATACAGCACCTTTCAACACAACGCAATTCAAAGTGCTTTACAAAAATGAAAGACATTAAGAGCATTTAAATTCCCCTGTTATCCTGTTTCTCATCAATATATCACAGGTCTCAGATATATCCAGAGCCTGTCTCTGATTGGCTGAAACACCAAACAGATCATTGCAGCATTACCCATAATCCCCTCTGTTTCAGCTCTGTTTCCAAAGTGCTGATTCTCTGTCTGTTACTTTAGATGAAAATAAGGAGCCCCTCCCCACGCCCCTCTGAGAGACATTTGGTTACAAAGAACTCAATGGAGCTCTAGAGGAGATTCAGGTGATAGCGTGGTGTAATTTTGACGGTTTGAGCAAAACACTTAAGGCGGTAAATAAACGATCGTAATCGTAATTCGTACATCGGGCGCGTCTTTCTCTTGATTAAAGTAGTCTGTTGTGTTGTGTGTAGTGTTTTGTAACCTTTTTTTTTCGTTCTTTTCTCCTTATGTCTCGTGCTACATGGTCGTCGCCAAGACCAGCGTTAAATTTTTTTTGTCTCTCCGAAGTCATCATTCGACAACCCGTGTCGCGTAGTGTGTGTGTGCTATGTCCGGGGGTACGTGATAGGAGCGTCATGGTTGATTTGCGACGTGTTTGCGGGGGTCCCCACTCTTGGTAAGGTGAGCCGACCAGGGCACTGCAGACTGCGCGCACCGGACCGTGTATGTAGCTTGATCTTGACTCGTCTTGTAATTTTCATTTGTGTTTTCTACTTATACATAATGCCGAGGTATTTGGGTGTCGTCTTTCTTCTTCACCTCGCCTCTCGTCGTGGCCGAAGTGACAAGGCGGATAGAAGGGTAGTCCCTGATATAACTGGCTCCACACCTTGCGCCTAGACTATCGAGTCCTGAGTCTGAGTCTAGTTATCTCTGATCTTCAAGAGTACTGATTATGCCGTT
>NW_011335070.1:0-10057 GCF_000735185.1 Notothenia coriiceps | reverse complement strand
TTGCAGGCTCCGTGTTTCATAGTTCGCTCATACAACCCATGTTCCAAGTTACTATCGATATGTATCCATCTATATGGTCTTCTGGTGGCTGCCTGTTGTAGTCGAGCTCGCGTTCAGACACTATCACCTCAGAACTAAAGCTGGCCGCTCGGCAGACCCTCATAGGAGTTCTAGCCTTGTCATGGGCTTCACAATTCTTTTTTGTCATAGAGCGCGGGGGATTGGTTTGCATTGTTATATGGTCGGATACAGGGTAAGTGTTTAGTCGCAAGAGACAGGTGTCCAGGTTCTCCGCGCCGGCTTGGGCTGCGCTCTCGCTATAGTGGGATATAACGTTGGATTCATTAAAACGCATAGCGATAAAGAAGTTCGCAAGTTTAGCCGCGCGCTTAGACGATCACAACGGAACAGCCGGGCCCTGCCAGAACATAACAGACTAAGCCTCTACATGCTCACCTCCAAAGATACACGCGTCTATTTATAATATGTTTGGCACGCTTCTCTCACGCTCGTGCTCATAGTCCGAGGACGCATTATCGCTCAGCGCTTGTCGCTTTTGCTTGTAATAGTCAGTAGGGTTGCTATGTAGGGTAAGAAGCATGGGAAACTTGGCGCGTGCGAGGGCCGCCGCAGTGCATTGTGGGCTGTTGACTTGCATGACTTTGTTTAGCTGTGACCGTGCATTAGTGAATTTCCACATAATTAGAGCTCTAGGTTGACATTATTGCTATGACATGTGGGCCTGCATGCCTGGACCAAATCAAGAAACAAGATCCTATCTCTTGTTCTGCGCGCTCAGTTGAACGAACTTCTCAGTTCTCAGTCGCAGCACTTTAGCTATAACATATTTCTCATAGCGACACTCACAGTCATGAACAACACCTAACCAATCTTAGACTTGCAGTTAGGCTTAATCAATCTGGAATATTGTGACTAGTCCACCCTAATTGGGTACAAACTTTCGAGGCCAGGATCCCGCTCGTACTGATTTAGAGGAAATAACCTAATATAGTTGATAGTATCCTAAGTGGTTTATAATACATCCACACTACTCGTGGCTACGTTGCTAACATAGCAAGAGCCACATCTCACAAAGATTGGTGCGCGCATTAACTTCACCAGTCGATCTGTTTTATCTGGGTGCTAGACTTACGTATTTTACACATCTAGTCTTTTTACAGCGGCGGATTATACACACGCGCAGTTTTTCTTCAGGGTGCCACTGTGTGAGTTTCTTTATGCGGCGCTAGGGGAAGGCTATATCTCCTCTCTTCCACTACCAGATATATCGTGTCCTGGACCGCATCCTGGTAGGGGAGTAATACGTTAGTGTAATATGGTATAATACGTTCCAGCAATGCAATTTATGTTATATGTGTCTTTGAATTCCACCCTCGGACTTGCATAACTGCTCATTTATGCTGCTCAGCCATACATGGTGCCCTCGCTCTCCCACGAAGCCAGTTCTACACTGGAAATGAGATCGTCCGCTAGTACGGTCCTACGACGCTGGTTATCACTCGGTTATCAAAGCCAGGGTTTCTCCTCTTCGCCTGAGAGCGCGTTCATGTGGAATGGGCGGGGTTAGCTACATTTGACAATCACAACAGGGACAAGTGTAATGACCGCGGCAGCCGTCATACTTCATTAATAAAAAGTAAACTAATATCTCAGACAAATATGAACTTTAACACTCATGACTTAACAAATATAATCCAGCGATAGCAAGCACTAGTTGGCACCTGCAGGAGCAATACAGAACAACGCTGGGTTACCAAATCAAATAAAACCCGCACCGACGTGTCTTGAAAGCCGTACAACCAGTTATGATACTGCCGTCTAAGACCCGCGTGGCTCTGACTCTAACCTTAATCTTCTCGCGCTTGGTGCCTCTTTTCGTCACTTTTAATGTCCCGTCTCTCGTGCTTAAAATAATACGCACCTCTGCATACCCAGTATATTGTGCCCAATGTAAGTTTTGCACGCGCGATACGGCTCGAGAGCTGAACTCAGATAGGAAAATATTGTGATTTATATGATCGATGATCTGATTGATTTGAATGTGATATCAGTGTGATATGAATGATAAGTGCGACACGTGGGCGTTTTCTCTGCATACGGCAGTTTAAACTGTATTTCCTTTATCCTGTAATATGACTTGATAGATTTAAACTCCGCACACTGAGCTCTGATTGGTCAGCACTGAGTTGATCTCTTTGCGTCAGGTAAAAAAAAGTTATTTAGCCTTCCCAAACCTGAGCCTCACGCGCCACCTATGGTTTTACACTATTTGCAATATTACGCTCACTTCTCCAAAGTGTTTTTGGACAAAGCTGAAAATGCAGGAGTATATGCAGAAGAAAGGGGAGCAGAAGGTTATCCAGAGCGACCAGGGGGTGGGGGGGGCCTTGCTCTGTGGATTTTCCGTTAATCTGACCGGCCGCTTAGGAAACAGAGTGTCCCTTCTGGTGCAGGCACAGGAAGTTTACATTTGGAAAGGTATCAGGTTTTTAAAAACAAAGGATGTGTTTTCCGTTTGCTGCATATCTCTCCGCTGAGATTCTTCTGCTCCAGAGTTGCAAATGTTTTCACCCGGGATACTGGGAGGGTGTTTCTAATTTCCTCTCCTCTATCTCTGGGTGATATCCTGTGTGTCCTGGATTGCTGAGTGTGTGTGCTCATGAGTGTATGTGAAAAAGAGTTTGCACTAGAGGGAATAAGGAATAAATGTGTCTGTATTATAAGCAAGTGTGTTTGTGCTTCACATATCGGGCCCCTCCACAGAGGAGAGATCTTGGCCTACAGAGTTTGTGCTGTTCTGAGGCCGGCACAGATTCCCTGCAGAGATATGAAAACAATATGTCTTAACAGCAGATCTGACCACAGCACAGCACCACAGGCCAAATGTCCGACTCATACTTTACTGCCTTGGTCTAAGATAGATGACTCTCACAGAAGTTGTAATTAATGCTGTCAGATGAATGTAGCAACACAGCTGTCCGGCTCAAATCGTTTTTTAGAAGAGAAGGCACCTTGCATGTATCTTGGTCATACAAACATTCAAAAAGTAGACCAATATGTTTTCTAAAGTGTTTATCCGTTTTAGGAGAGTCGTCTTGTGTAGATGTTTTCTTTCAGACAAGGCATGTCTTACTACCTTTCCTGCAAACTCCTTTCATGTCTGAAACATTTAACAGTGCTTCTAAGAATGACGATGTGAGAGTAATGCACTCTTCAGAGTAGACAGGCTGTCCTCCGTCTTCCTCACCCTTCCTCCTCCTATTCTAAGAGCCTCCTGTGGTTATATAGGCCATTTCCACATGGCCCCGGCCTTTTAAAGCCTAAGTGTGTTTGGCCCTCAGCTTCCTCTCTATTAGAACCTGCTCTGCTGGAACCAGATAAACCATCTTTACAAAGACTCAAGGGAGATATACTACACAAGGCAGATCATACACTCCCAATGCTGCTCAGCAGAGGACGAAGCACGGGAAGCTTTCTGGGGGTATTAAGACAGAAATATTTGAAACAGGGTCCACAAATGTGGCTAAATTATTTACTCTATCTGATGGAGCGCTGAAGTAATCAAGAATAAAAGTGGAACAATCCCATATTTAGAACTCTGTGATGTGACGCCAGATAGGGATGAGAAGGAACGAATAGACAAAGAAAAAAAATGTCTTCAGGCATCTTACCATTTAATAAAAGTTCTTTTTTTTCCTTTGCCTGTCTCTTTTCTAGAAATATTTATTTATTCATGAAAGCATAAGCTGGATTCCTGATCCAGAATCCAGATTGAATTAGAGTCTCTGTGATTGTAGATCAAAGTGTAAGAAGATCCATGTTCATGTAAAGGCGTAAGTCTCTGGATAAGCAATGGTCACCTACTGCTGTCATCAAAATACCCTGGCCCTCTCTCTTTCTGGGCCTGTGCATGCTGGAACTTGTGCAATGGAAGAGCACTAGCCTTTTTATTCTACATACAGACTCCTGTTTTATTTCTCTATTACATTACATTACATGTCCCTTCTTAGACGCTATTACCCAAAGCGACTTACATACATTCAGTACGGTGGGCGGTCCCCACTGGAGCCATTTGGGGTGAATTGCTTTCCCAGGTACCTACGACATGCTGACTGCAGTGGGACTCAAACTGGCTTTCCCCAGATCCGAAGATCAGCGCACTACCTCACTGAGCCACAGCCTCCTTATGCGAAACAGAAGTATCAATGCTGTTTAAATCATGTTGAAAGGGAGTCATCCATCAGTCCAGCTTTTTGACGCCTCGTAGAGATTTTCTAGTATAAGGGATGCAACACCCAGCAACAGTACAGAGGATTATAACCTTATAGCTACAGCTGTGTGGTGTAACTGAGTTCATTGCTATTGCAGGTGCCATCCTTCAGAGGAAGTAGTAACAGCACCATGTCTCTGCAAGGATATTAAAAAGAGATGGGGGCTCTCTCAAAGCAGCACTTGTTTTGGCTTGAGGCCACAGGGCCTCCCTTTTCACATTTTCTTCAATCTATTCTCTTTCAAATGTCTGATAACAGTAGTTGCAAGTGGTGATATGATCTAGTATTTTATGTGTATTTTCAGGTTTACATGTTCGGTACTGTATGTGAACCTGCACGCACACATATGCATGTGCTTTTGTAAATGTGAAACTGTTATTTGAGCATGTTTTCAAAGTACAAGCTGCCACGTGCAGCCTCATAAGGAGTTTATTGGCTTCAATCTTTTTTTAACGGAGATTTCCTAGTCAAAATTTGAAAGTGTTTCCGTTGTTGTTGATGTATATTAATAGAGTGTGCTGCGAGTGATACACCCTGCCCTGAATACACACAAAGACACACTCATAATGTCCCTCAGTGTTTTCCCCTGGATTAGTCTGTTATTAAAGGCTGTAGGTAACTGAACTGCAGTCCCAGGCTGCCTGCAGTTAACTCCATTTGTTATGTTTGAAGATTTAATTTCACTTTGACAGGAAATTATGTCATTGACCAAAACATAAGAACAATTATGGCTCTTTGACTCCTCAGTTCCTCAGTGAGCTTTCTACAATGACATACCGTATGAAAACACCTACCAATCTTAGACTTCAGTAGGCTTAACTCAAATCTGAATATTTGTGATAGTCCCCCTAATGTGGGTAAACTCCAGATCCCCCTCTATAATCAGAAATTAATGTTAAACCCACACAATTGTTTGCACATACACACTCACAAAAGTGCTGCAAATCCCAGTGATCTGTTTATTGCTTGCTGCACCTTAGTCATTAGCAGAGGCCGTCCATCTTTATTTTTATTGGGCAGTTTATTCCACACTAACCTGAACCCCTCAGGGGGTAACGTTGTGTAACATATATTCCACAATGCAATTATACATGACTTCAAATTATTTTTGCCCATTCTAGTGCAGTCATTAGACAAGTGAGTATTTTCACCACATCATCATTGTATGCAAATTGTCCAGCTCCAAGCTGTATGAACTTGAATTCATGGATTTAAGCATATCAGCTGATGTGTATGTGTAATGAGGGAGGGTGTGGCCTATGGAGGTCAACACCCTATATCAAGGTGTTATTATAATTATTAGGCAGCTTCTTTTCCTTAGGCAAAATGTGCCAAGTGATCACAGAACCATCAAACGATCTGTTGGAAATAGTCAACAGGGTCGCAAGAAACATCTTGAGAAAAAAAGATACAAATGAACTGCCAAAGAGAATAATCAAACGTGAAGCTACCAGGAAGCCATTATCCTCTAGTTGTCAGGGTGCGTGGAAAAGGTAGGACCCAAATGCAGTATTAACAAAAAGCGAGCTTTAATTTACAAAAAAAACGATGACAAAAGAAAACAAGAGGCAAACTTAGCATTACCAAAACAGGGGAGCACGAGTAAATAATCCAGGACCAAAACTTCAAGGACAAACATGGAGCGTGACATGAAGGGAAAGACAAACAATGAACAGACACCGAACACAAGAAGAGACAAGACTAAATACAGGAAAGGGTAATCACGAGACGAGAAACAGCTGGGCAGGGAAGGAGAAACACAAGGGCAACAGGTGAACACAATCAGACAATCAGACACACCAGGGAAACTAACGACAGGGAGGAAACACAGGGAGAAAAGAACAGCAAAACAAAACCCATTACCAGACACACAAAAATAAAACCGTGACATAACATAAGAATCGTGACAGAAACCCCCCCACCTTAAGGGACGGATCCCAGACGTCCATAACACACTAACAAAGTCCAAACTTCGAAAAGGGTGGGTGGAGGGAGTCTCGAGAGGAGACTCGAGAGGAGACTTGAGAGGGAACTCGAGAGGAGACTCAAGAGGGGACCTGAAAAGGAACTCTAGAGGGGACTCGAGAGGAGACTTGAGAGGTGACTTGAGAGGGAACTCGAGAGATGACTTGAAAGGGGACCTGAGAAGGAACTTGAGGGGGGACTTAAGAGGGGACTCGAGAGATGACTTGAAAGGGGACTCGAGAGGGAACTTGAGAGGTGACTTGAGAGGGAACTGGAGAGGTGACTTGAGAGGGGACTTGAGTCGCTCGGTACGCCGACAGGACNAAGTAACCACGTAAGCCATGCTACTGAAGCTGGACAGTTTTTCAGTGGGTGCACAATAAACGTCAACATACAAATGAATGTTGCTGCAGTGGGGTGCATATCCATATGCACCCCACTGCAGCAACATTCATTTGTATGTTGACGTTTATTGTGCACCCACTGAAAAACTGTCCAGCTTCAGTAGCATGGCTTACGTGGTTACTTGTATAGGTTGAAGTTGTTCTAGGCTGTTGCTTGGCGTGGCGAGAATATTGCTCCACTTTCTCCGGTCCCCGAGATTCCGCTTACAGTAGCTCTGGAGAGAGCTTTCGCACCTGTGGCCACTAACGGTCATCATTTCTCTGCTTTGTTTCAAGACCTGCATCAGAAAGCTTTTGAATGGTGGTACTTTTCCAGTTGGTCTACCTGCTCTTCACGTAGTCTGCATGTTGTCGTTTAGGTGCTTTTTTGAGATAGGCACTGCTCAATCCACTCCTCCATAGTAAGACCCCCCCGGAGGTCGAAGTTAATCTTTAATGTTTCCATCTTATGCTTTGTAAGTTTGTTTCGTAACGGAAGAAATGTATATTTATAAAACAGACAAGTCAAATCAAGCAATATGATTGGTTGATAGCGTTTTTACGGACCTTTTTCATTACAGATTTGAAAACATCGTTGCTTGCTTTAAAAGTAGCACAATTCATTATGTCAAACCTTGGAAAGTATCTAGATATCCCTGCCCTAATGCCAAAGGAACTGCACACTGAATATGTTTTTGCCGTTTGATGTCCATGTCTGGACCGCTGCGTAAAAAGGAGGCTTTCTGCCCGGTTACAGTTTGCTTTTCATCCCAACTGTAAAAAGCATTTCTCAGACGCGGAGGGATACTGACTTGTTGTGAAAAGTAACTACAATTTTACCCATGGTATACGCTCTGTAAACCACGGCTAAGAACCAATCAGATTGCTTGATTTGACTTGTCCGTTTTATAATAATATAATAATTGTAATAATGGTGCTTTCACACCGGACGCGATGCGAATAATCGCCCGAGTTTCACCGCGGCTGTCAGCTGTGTTTACTCGCCTCATTCATCCGTGTCAGATTCTCTAGCCGTATCTGGCCGTGCAACACTTACATTGTCACATACTGTATGCCAAAGTATTATTTTAAGCAACACATTAAGTTGACGAAACACTCGAGTCAAATGTAATTAAAGTCAGATCCACCCGTGTCTTAACCTGTACGCATTCAAACACTCGGTCGATTTTTATTTTTTTACCAGCTGTTCTGTATTCACCTTGCAGGTGCAAGCAACTATGTTGCTTTTATCCTGGATTAAGTGTTTAAGTCATGGATGTTTAAAGTTGAACTTCTTCGTATTTGTCTAACATGATAGTTTACTTTTCATTAATGAAGTATGACGCTGCGCTGTCATTACACTTGTCCCTGTTTGTGATTGGTCAAATGTAGCTAACCCCGCCCATTTCACATGAACGCGCTCTCAGCGAGAGAGAGAAACCCTGGCTTGATTTACCGAGTTGATAACCAGCGTCGTAGGACCGCTTAGCGAGATCTCATTTCCAGGGTATGTTGAACTGGCTTCGTAGTACAGGGCACATGTGGCTGCATAGCAGCGATAATGTCAAAGACACAAACATTATACATTATATTTTTATTTTACCAGGATGCAGTGACACAAATATTTGGGAAGGTTTAGCCTTCCCTAGCCTGCAGTAACCGCCGCCCCTGTGTAAAACTAGTGTAAATAGTGTAAAACTAGTGTAAATAGTGTCTCCCTGTGAATTAGCATGATTAATGTGTCTCTCTGAAGATGAGACTATGCAGATGTGTGTGTGATGAATACATGTACACAAATTAAGTTTTTCCTGCAACCTCACCTTCCTGAAAGTCTATGAGAAAGGCATCTAAGTGTGATGTCTCCTGAGAACAGATAGGCTGGGTCTCACCCACATGTCATTGCAAGCAATAAGCTTGTGGCCTGGCACTGCAGCACAGTCAGGCAGTCAGCCATCCCTGCGGCCCTGCATTCCTCTCTTCTAACACTGCTTACAGAAGCTGACAAGCGCTGGAGGTCTCCCTGGCCGAGGTGGAAATCTGCAAAAATAAACGCTTTAGGTGACATGAAGGCTTTGTTTGTTTTCTGCTGGCCCGGCTGTTTGTGCTAGCGCGTTGGGTTAATTGCGACTTTGATCGCTGCGTTTATTGATCCAACGTTGGCCTTAGGAGTGCAGCCGACCTGGACTGCCTGCTCACACCCTTGACCTTAAACAATCACCACCGCCCCAGCATGGTAAGCCCCTACAGGCAGGGTCTCGGAGTTCTGATGTGATAGCTGAGCACTCGGCTCAGCAGGGCCAGGGACCATTAGGATGGGGAATTACATTAGCGATTAGTTGGGAATGGGGTGTATTTGACTGAAGGTCCTGCAATCGAATATGCAAGATACAGCTGACCACATGATACAAGTGGTCAGAATATTAATATTAGCTTGGCTTGGTTTAGCTACAGTAGTAGTGTGGCCAGACAATGTTGCTCCAGGCCAGCTGAAGAGAGTGGAAGTGGACGATTATGTTATGCAGTACGTTATACTAGGCCAAGTTGGATCAAAATGGTGATCGACTGCAGATGAAAAGAGATTTTATTGACTAACTCTGCCAAATTCATCACTATTGATTTATGTTGCGTGACTGAACCAAGTAGGCCAAACTGGGCTGTTTTGTAGCTCAGCTGATCTGATTCAACCTCAGTTTGGCATGGCTTATTCCCCCACTGTCCTTAAACAAAGGGAGGATACATGCCCGAACAACTTAACCAAACTCAACTCCAAACAAGCTAACCAAAACACATTCAGGAGACTGGGGTGAAAACCACCACCATTGCTCTCTGACATTCTAAAACATCTCAATCTTGAAATTCTAGCTGCTGTGAGTTTTTATCCTGATGAAAATCAGTTCCAGGTCTCCAGGCCCCTGAGGGTTCAGGAGGTTACAGACACAAGAGAATCCGGGTAAGCACTTCTCCAGTGCAGCCCGATGAGAGGGTCAAATATGTGTGTGTGTGTGTGTGTGTGTGTGTGTGTGTGTGTGTGTGTGTGTGTGTGTGTGCGTGCGTGCGTGCGTGCGTGCGTGCGTGCGTGCGTGCGTGCGTGCGTGCGTGCATCAATAATGGCCACGAGGTCATCATTGTATTGAAAAGGCTGCACATGAGCACTCCCTTCAAGTTCTCTTGCTCAGAAAACACTTAATGACACATCTTCTGTTTCATTGTGGGGCCTTGATTTAGATCAGGCGACCAGAGGTGATAAGTATGTAATCATCAAATCAAATCAAGTTTTATTTATATAGCACATTTATAAACGATTTTTGGTCGAGCCAAAGTGCTGTGCATATAATAAAAATAGCCTACAGTAGAGACACTTTACAGCAAATACAACTGCACAGATTGTTCAGAGTATCAGTATGAGAAAAACGACAC
>NW_011335069.1:0-3183 GCF_000735185.1 Notothenia coriiceps | reverse complement strand
CCTGTGTTTTACGAGCGACTTATCAAGCAGGCTATTGGAGAACGGCATACAACATGATTAAACATGATAGTATATAAAACCATGCTCGTATCTATACAACCTATAGAAATGCAAAACGGCGTCAGTTTAAAGTAATTCTGTCCTGTTTACCGCATCATTTATGAGAATACATTTCTTAACAAGAGAACATAATCGAGGGGTGATCAATAACATTTCCGTATTCATTTATTTCTTCAAGTTATGTTTTTGTGTGCACTGAGGAGTCTCAAACAGGTGTTTGTTAAATCATTTTAAGATTGGCTTTAGTCAATTTGTGAAAATTAATTCTTCATATATGATGAATGAGGTAACATTCTATTTATGGTATTATTTCCACATATTTCTCTTCCTTCTGCCAACAGTGTTGCAGTTTCTCGTCTCTCCCGTTTTTGTGCTTAGTGGGTACGCATGGGTCAGAGTTTGCGTGGAGGACCGCACATTTTCCCGTCAAGTTAGTTTTTATAAATCGCAAACAGTGCATAGAAACTGGCGTACGCCATCTTTTGTGCGTACGCACCGTTTATAAATGAGGCCCCTGGCCACCAAACGCAGATTGAAACAAAAAGAACAAACCTGTTTTGAAAATGTAAGAAGTTGAAAGTACAGGTATTTGTGTTAAAAATGTAAGAATTTAAAGTAAAAAGTCATCAGAAAAATAAGTAGTGGAGTAAAGTAGTGATACCAGAATAATGTACTTAAATACAGCAACAAAGTATTTGTACTCCACTGCTTCCCACCTCTGCATTCAGGCAATGTCCTCCCCTCTGTCTCCTCCTTTCAACTGTATACATCACTAATAGAGACCCTCTCTGGCCCAAAAAGATACCTTACAAAACGATTTCTCCCACAGAAAGTGAAGGTATACACTGTCTTTGAACCTGCTGTCCCACACTCGCTCTCTGTTTTTGCACTTTTATCCTTGTTTAATTAAGGCAAGTTAAGGGACACCCCCCACTGCTCCCAGAGCTGAAAGCTGCCACTGCTGCCGACCTCTGTGTAGAGGGAGGAATGGGTGGCGACAGGGTGCTAGGTTGCTTTTAATTAGCTGGGTATCACAAGGAATCACTTTTTCTCTGAAAAGCATCTCATTTTGAAACTCAAGGTTGAAACTCAAGGTTGAAACTCCCTTGGAGCTGGGTGTACTCGGGATTCTTCTTTTTCAAACTACAATGTCAGCTGAAGTAAATCAGTCAATGCCCCCAAATATTGGTCTTTGAAAAACGAGCAAGAGCAGAGGACAATGTTTGTGTGTGTGTTTTGTGAAATTTGACAAAATGGGCATTCTGCAATTTTAAAAATACATTTAGCTATGAAAAGCAAAGATAGCCTGTTTTGACGTGAGGTTGTTTAAATTTTTCCCTTGTGAATACACTTTGTTTCCCGAGCGCAGACCCTAATCCTACCTGTCTTATTCTATTTTAGCTTGTTTTATTTCATTCTCTTGTCTTTTAAATGACTGATTTATGTTAATTATGATTTATCTAAATGTCATGTGTTTCTTTTGCACTATTTCTTAATACTTTTACCGTTTTATGTTTGTATTTGTTGTAAAACACTTTGAACTGGCATGTGTTGAAATGTGCTAAACTGCCTTGCCTTTACACTCTATGACAAGTAATGCACCAAAATGTGTATGTTACCCATATAATTGTGAACCAGGACAGGTGTCATACTTTAGGTAAAAGTTCCAGGGGCCTCATTTATAAAGCCTTGCGTAAGATTGACGTGGGAAGGTTGCTTACGTCGGACAAAGCAAATAAATACGCACAGACATTTTCAGATTCATAAAAGACTGCGTACCGGCGCAGGACTTGCGTATGGCACATCCTACGCCGGTTTCCCTTTATAAATCACAATCAACTCGAAATACAGTGCAGCTTTTGCGGGCTTCATGTAACGCCCATATTTGCCTATAAATAGTCAAATAATTCATTCATTTTGACTGACTGCAATGTTTGTTTGTAGCCTTTATTTAACCAGGTGAAAATCCCATTGAGATTAACAATCTCTTTTTCAAGGGAGACCTGCAGCAGATTGGTTACACAGTGCATGAAGAAGATCGCAGGAGATGACGACAGAACAGCTAAAAAAGACATCTCACACCGTGGCCGTTTCTCAATCTCGAGGATACTGGCTTCCAAGCCAATAATTCAAGGATGCTACGTCATCAAGTGGCGCAGCAGGACCGTTACAATGTCCAGCATACTTGGAATTCCACCGAGGCTGCGTCCTTGGTTTGGGGGAAATTTCGAGGCTGCACATGGGTAGACTTCGCGTCCTTAAAATCCCCACAATGCTTTGCGCACGGACCAATTTCAAAAACCCTTAAACATTTAAATGTAAGTATGTAGTGGCGTACGCCATCGTTTGAGCGTACGCACCGTTTATAAATGAGACCCCTGGGGCAGTGCACATCATGCACTGTAGCTTGCCAATTATTGACCAAAAAACATTATAATAACAAATAATAACAAACAAAAAAGAAAGGATCCTATAATGATGGTAAATATGATGCGTTAACACAAGGGTTTTCATCAAATTAGGTTTTTAACAATCATAGGAATCAGATATATGCACTCATGTTCTCACTTACATGTTCCTGTTCCCGTATCACCACTCTTCACTTAGCAAATTACCTCATTTATAAATGGTGCGTACGCTCAAAAGATGGCGTACGCCAGTTTCTACGCAATGTTTGCGATTTATAAAAAACAAACTTGACGGGTAAATGTGCATTCCTCCACGCAAACTCTGACCCATGCGTACGCACTAAGCACAAAAACGGGAGAGACGAGAACCTGCAACGCCATTGGCAGAAGGAAGAATGGAGAGAAATATGTGTAATACCATAAATAGAATGTTACCTCATTTATCATATATATTCTGCCCTTGCGTATGCATCACACTGCATAGCTTAACAGATAGCGAACAAAGACTCAGAAGACAGTTGTTGAGTTGACCATTTACTGAGGCTTGAAATTGTAAAACTGCAAGAATAAACAGAAAAATACATTACATTACATTACATTGCATTTAGCTGACGCTTTTATCCAAAGCGACTTACAATAAGTGCATTCGACCAGGAAGATACAACCTTGAAGAAAACAGAATCATATAAGTACATCAGGTTTCATAGAGCCAAAC
>NW_011335068.1:0-3962 GCF_000735185.1 Notothenia coriiceps | reverse complement strand
TGAATAATCCATGTCGGTCTAATCCTTTTAGCCATTCTCCCCTGTAGCCTAATGAGCCTATAGCTCTGAAGCCCTGCCTCTCTCTCACACACTCACACATACACACACACACGCACGCACACGCACACACACGAGTTGAGTATGCTTAAGGACATTAATACCACCTTAACAGGATTTATCTCTCCATTTGGTTCCCCTCCTCCTTCGGTCTGATCTGTCCCTCCATTCCTCTCGGCCAATCAGAGCTCTCCTCATCCTTTATTCTATGTAATCACACTAATATATCATTTTAATTACATAATTGGCATTGGCTCTTTACCAGAAATTACGTTTGCTAAGTGGTTTGGGGGGAAATGTGTGCTGGTAACCACAGCTGGCGCCATCATGTCTGCCCACTAGAGACTTTGTTAAGTAATTGTAAAAAGATATATAAATAAACTAGTTTGTAAAAATACACATAACAGTATTTAAATGATTATCCCTATGTGGTATTAAAACAGGGGTGAAATAATTGCAGGTGTTCAAGTACTGTACTTGTAAGTTACTTGAGTATATCCATGTTCCAATCTATGTTTCTATTTGATTGAAATGTCTTCTCTACATATCAGAGGTAAATATGTTAGTATTTATTATCTGATAAATTACTTGTTGTGTTGGCTCTGCAGCAAAAGAGTAAGAGTTGTAATCTTGAGGAACGTTAGCTCAGCTGTTACCGATTTTATTTTTTATAATGTTCAAAACCGTTTTTCACCCTCTGTCTGAAACCAGAGCCCAGTCTGCTCTGATTGGTTAGCTGGCCGGCTCTGTTGTGATTGGTCAAGGTCTTAGAGATGTCCCGCCCCCTAGCCTATCACGTACAATACGGTGGAGAAATTATTTGTACATATTGGATGGATTTGAGGATGTGTAAACAGTGAGATTCCAGTTTTAATGCAATTATTTCTCTAATATATATCTGACAGTTATATTATATAATAACCATGAAGTCATCTTTAACCTTGCTGTAGAGTATCAACATCAGTAATGGTAAGAACGCCATAAAAGCTCAACTGGAGGGCAACACGCTGCTTTAAGATCTTTTTTTATGACAATGGTTGTTTTAAATAATTCACTGAACCACGAAAACAAACACCAAATGTATACCACATATAAAAAGATGACATTTCCACACATCAAACACATTGAGTCCAGATGGTGTTTCTAATTAATGTAAATCATATTTAAACAGCAGTCGGGGCATATGAGGTATTACAGACATTACGAGGGGGTTTATGAGTGCATACGTTAGAACATGCAGCTGGCGTTAATATGAAGAATGTTTCAACGCTGGACAATAATGACTTCTGCAACTGTTTCTAGGGGATATATTGTACGTGTGGGTTTCTCTCGACTACTTCTTCACTTCCAGACTTGGGGAGAAACAGATTATTGAATAAAGATACCAAAAAAGGTAACTGTATTCTATATGTATTTTTGTTAAGAATGTGACTCTTAATCGCACTTTGTGATTTTGATCGTTGAAACAAAGCCGTTTTGTCAACTTAAAGGATGTTTGCTTCTTTCTTCATTTATAAATACACGTTATTACACGCAACACTTTTCAACAGGTAGAATATGAAGAGCTTTGTAAAGAATTGGGTTTATTTGATGTCAGTTTGTGTTTTTAAGGCTGCTACAGGAAGACAATGCAGTTTTGAACATTTGACACATTTTTGCTTAATTCTCTCAAAAACTTACTGAGTTTATGGATAAAAGTTTAAAACTAGAAAACGAAGTGCTTTGTGTGAGTAGATTTCCGTTAAGAATGTGACTCTTAATGGCACTTTGTTACACAAAAAAATGTATGATGTTATATATATTTTTGTATACGTGGCCCTAATCATCTTTTTTAAATGATAAAAATCCTGAATTGTTTTCTTACTTTTAATTTTTTTTTTTTATTCTCACAAATATATACAAATATTGACTTATTTTTAAAAATTGAGATTTTTTCAAAATCTAGTTTTTCTTTCTTGTAATTCCTGACTTTTTTCATAATTCTAACTTCTTCTTTTTTATCTCAATCTTTTAGAAAAAAATGTTTACAAAAAAATCTCTCTTTTGGCACATTCCTGATTTTTAACATTTTGCCAAATTATTCTTCAAAATTAAAAACAATTCCCCCAAAAATCTGAATTTGTTGAAAATAATTCGGACCTTTTCCTCAAAACTCTCACTTTTTTTCAAAACTCTGAGTGGATCAGATCTCTTCTCTGTCAGCTGTTCTGTTCTGTAGGAAAATACTTTAAGTGTGAATCTATCTCTACTGCCTGAATCTGATTCATGGTTTTCACTTCCTTTGCTTCATGTGTTCTGTTTTTAATTCAGCAGGTGAACCTATATGTTCAGAAAATACTGTGTGTGAGCTGATCCATCCATCTATCTATCCATCTATCTATCCATCCATCTATCCATCTATCCATCTATCCATCTATCCATCCATCTATCTATCCATCTATCCATCTATCCATCTATCCATCTATCCATCTATCTATCCATCTATCCATCTATCCATCTATCCATCTATCTATCCATCTATCCATCCATCTATCTATCCATCTATCTATCCATCTATCCATCCATCTATCCATCTATCCATCTATCCATCTATCTATCCATCTATCTATCCATCTATCCATCTATCCATCTATCCATCTATCCATCTATCCATCCATCTATCCATCTATCCATCTATCCATCCATCCATCCATCTATCTATCCATCTATCCATCAATCTTTCCATCTATCTATCCATCTATCCATCCATCTATCCATCTATCTATCTATCTATCTATATATCTATCCATCCATCCATCTATCTATCCATCTATCTATCTATCCATCCATCTATCCATCCATCTATCTATCCATCTATCTATCCATCTATCTATCCATCTATCTATCCATCCATCTATCCATCTATCCATCTATCTATCTATCTATCCATCTATCCATCTATCTATCTATCTATCCATCTATCTATCCATCTATCTATCTATCTATCTATCCATCTATCTATCCATCCATCTATCTATCCATCTATCCATCCATCTATCAATCCATCTATCCATCTATCTATCCATCTATCCATCTATCCATCTATCCATCCATCTATCCATCTATCCATCCATCTATCCATCTATCCATCCATCTATCCATCTATCCATCTATCTATCTATTTATCTATCCATCCATCTAATTTAATTCAGTTAAAACATCTTATTGATATATTTCATTATCTTTTATTCAATATAGAAAAAAGTAATCCAAAAGTACTTTTATATTGTTATACTCAGATAACTTATTAATTTTTCATGTAACTAATAATTGTAACAAAATACATGTTTAAAGTAACCCTCTCCATCATTGTTGTCAGACACCGCAGGACACAAGCTTTTCTCTCTCTCTCCCTCCACCTCTATTTGTCTCTCTCCGTCCTCTAATCAGTCTCAGCCCCCCCCTCCTTTCGTCTCCCCTTCACATTGTCCGTCTCGTCTCCCCTTTATAATCGACCCATCTCCCCCTCCATCACTCTGTCCGTGCCTCCATCAGAGGTCTGACAGCGATATGAATTTTACTCACTCGCCCCGCACAGTTACGCTCGGTTGTGTTCAATGAACCTGTCCTTGGCCAGGAAAAACAGGCACTCGCTTGTTTAATTATTTTTGCGATCTAGATTTCTTCTTCTTTTTTGAAGTGAGAAGTTATCCGTCAGTCGGACGGACTAACGGACGGACACCCCCCCAAACGAAAACTCTCGGTTCTCCACGAATTACACAAGTCACCCAAATCAGCGTTAAAAAAGCGGGAGGTGCCGAAAAGCGACTAATTTGCATCACTGTTAATTGTACATACTGCAGTGTTTCTGAGATGACACATTTTTGTGAAAGTACATACTAGTCAACGTGTGGGCTATTTGTCTA
>NW_011335067.1:0-1791 GCF_000735185.1 Notothenia coriiceps | reverse complement strand
CGCCTGGCTCCTCCTACAAGCGGGACTGCAGCGCTCTAAAGATGGAGCTGGAGATCCTGAACAGGAGACAGCTTCAGGCAGATCTAGCATCCTCTCTCATCCTGGTAAGAATGCATTTCTGCTATTTGCCGTTTGTAATGTAATATTTTTTTATATTTCACGGTAATATTTTTTACTTGTATCCAAATGTATTTTTGACATGTATCTTGATTGATTCTGTTCCAATCAAGTGAACACAACTCCTCTGAAAACACCCAAGAGAGGACGACCATCTTCAGGCAACGGGAGTCCAGCAGCGACGGTGACATCAAGGAGCCCGTTGATTGCTCAGAAGAGACCATCCTCAGGTGATGGGAGTCCACCAAACGGGGCCCCATCCAAGAGATCACAACCCCCACTGCACGTACGGAAGGACCTAGTGGCACATTTTCCAGTGAAGACCAAGAGAGGACGCTGCAGACACTGCAGTAAAGGGTACACAAACACCCAATGCACCAAGTGTGACGTCCGTCTGTTCTTTTCGGACGACATAAACTGTTTTTTGGACTACCATATTCATATTTAATAAATGACTATTCATAAAAAATATGACTGATGTGTGATTATTATTCATGCTATATACTGATATAGGGCTAAGTAAGCAATCAGTCCTGCAAATCAACCCTTAGTTGTTCAATATGTATTCAGACAATGTGAGTAGATATACAGGAATTCTGCTCCCACCTAAGCCCAACATTGCAATTTAAAAAATATTTCCCTAAAAACTTACCAAAACGTAAAACATGTGAAAAGTCTTTCATTTCTTCTCCAGTCTCCCTACAACAACATCTGAAAGGTCAACAAAATACATTCTAATGTTTTTCTATATTTAGGCTTTACAGGGTTGTATGTATGATTTTTAACTTTATTCATATCCTGTTGTGTTTTATTTTGCAACTTCATAGCTGTACTACATATTGAGCCATTTTAGTAATTAAGGGACAAATAATATTATTATTTTCACCTAATTGTGGTAGCAAAAGGATTTTAGGAAATCAAAAGCTAAACATCAACATGTTAGCATGTGAGCATGTTAGCATTCCAACATTAGCATTCAGCTAATTCTGCTGGGCTGAGGATAGGGGTTGACTGTTGGTTTGATTTGTCAGGTCAGTTCCCCTACATATCATTCCTCTAGTTGCTATACCTTTGTGCTGTCAACATAACTAACATTTACAGAGGACACACGTGATTGGACATATTGACTTTCTGCCTTTTTTCATCACAACTGCTCAGGTTCAAACACTCTGGGAATTTGAGAATAATCCTCTTTCTTGATTTTCTTCACGTTACACATGGTATGGCCTCACAAAGCTGCTATTGTTGACTCTTATGAAGCAAAGGACACCAGGGATTCTTCAAATGTAACCTTTTTGACATTGACTCTGTGTTTACAGCCAATTCAAAATCATTTACAATGTTGTAAATGTCACTAAATAAGGGCGAAACAAACACAAACACATTGTTTTTTGACCCTGTATTATGAATGTAGAAACAGGATAGGTGGATTGATGGATAAACCTGCCTTTGACTCTAATGGTTGTTTTTCCCTGACCCATGAGGAAGGAATAAAACGGTCTTTGGAGCCTTTAACTGCCTTTTGATTTATGATGGAAATATCTGACAGATATTTGAGTTGTAGTGTTATTTATTAAATATAATCTTTTGAACTGTTAAGATATTTATGTGATCTAATATTTATATATCTATGTTTTGATACAGACAATTTTTGTGAATGAACAACGTCAGCTG
>NW_011335066.1:662-1309 GCF_000735185.1 Notothenia coriiceps | reverse complement strand
AAGTACAGTTTCAGTGCAGTAGCAGCGGAGATGGGTAGAAAAATGACTGGTGCAGGATGAGGGAAGGTTGTGTGTGTGTGTGTATGTGTATGTGGGGGGTTAAAGTCCAGGACCATTTGGGGAAGGGGGGAAAGGTGGGAGGCAGGGTGAGATGTCAGCGGAGAGATGTCAGAGGGGGGAGGGAGGGAAAGAGAGGGAGGGAATGTGAATTCATGTTTTTAAAGCTTTCCACTAATCAACTGTTTACAATGAGAGTTCAAATGGTATTTATGTTTATTCTGAAAAGTATCGCAAAAATAAAAATAATTATTGAATTTATTGGAAGTGTAATATATTTATTGTATATTTTTGTTCTTATGTATGATATTTTCTCCTTTATATACAACTATGTTAGTGATCTATTTTATGAAATAAGTGACAGAGCACTGGAGCTCTGTGATTGGATCATCTCTCGTCCAATCACAGAGCACTGGAGCTCTGTGATTGGATCATCTCGTTATTATGGTGGGACTTTTTCCTTTTTTAAATTGAATAATTAAAGACTTTTACTTTGAAGTTCTTGATCTTTGCTTTTTTCGTTCTATAATAGAGCCGGGTTACACACACACACACACACGGGTTTCTTCCTGCATCAGAAACCCGTCTTT
>NW_011335066.1:0-400 GCF_000735185.1 Notothenia coriiceps | reverse complement strand
ACACACACACACACACACACACACACACACACACACACACACACACACACACCTGAGGGCGCTCAGTGGAAAGCATCTGGGTCAGGATGGATTTTTTTTGCCTGGTTTTCTCTTTGTTTCCTCTCTGAAAACCACACCTGAACATCAGCAGGAGAGGACTCTTTAATGTAGAGACACTACATACTGATATACACCTGAACATCAGCAGGAGAGGACTCTTTACAATAGAGACACTGATATACACCTGAAGATCAGCAGGAGAGGACTCTTTAAAGTAGAGACACTACATACTGATATACACCTGAACATCAGCAGGAGAGGACTCTTTAAAGTAGAGACACTACATACTGATATACACCTGAACATCAGCAGGAGAGGACTCTTACAAGTAGAGACACTA
>NW_011335065.1:5066-6107 GCF_000735185.1 Notothenia coriiceps | reverse complement strand
ACAAACAGGTATTTCATAACTGCTTACAGTAAGGAAGACATTTAAATTATTATTGGCCGTCACAGGCTGCTGTAAGCTAAACACCTCTCTCTGACATAACACCTCACTGAGTGATTTAACTCATATGTCTCACTTTCAGGTTTCTCTTTTCAGCCGCAGACCCCACGTCGCCTCTTTATGTGCGTCGCTAAGTTCCTCATACTACTTGTGTACTTTAAAGCGGCTCGGCATCGTTAACAATTTGCGAGTGATTTTTCAAGTTGACCGTCTGTAGTAATAGTGCCGCGCACATATACCATCAGGACGTTACTGATGGGGTGCAGCTGCGGAGTGATACTGTGTGTATGCAAGTCCGCATCTAGGACGGATCTATGTATGGCTGTAGACCTGTTAAGTAATAAAGATACCTCATACAAAGGTCTACGGATACCTTATTACTCTCCATGACCTGCGCTCAACTATATAGCTTAAATGACTATTACACCGTCTTTCTTGAACAATCTGAAGTGTTGCCAAACGTTTGATTTGTAGGTATTTTTCGGTGCGCTGTGTTTCTCTTTCTCCTCAACTTCCGTGTGTGTTGATAACTGAGACTCTCGGCCTCTGTAGTGGCGAAGCAAATATCAAAGATCGTCTCTGCTGAGCGTTGACAAGATGAGGGGATTTTATATGAATGAATCGGTTTTTTACCGATGCAAAGACGCTATGCAATCGATGCATCGCGAGTTCAACCCGGTTCAACCCAAACTGTAGCCGATGTGCACTCTTTCAACCGGTGCACTCGCATCTTGAACGTTTATGCCGGTGCACCGATGCGAATCGGTGAATCTTAACATCTCTATCACAGATACATGAATCCTGATTTTAAACTCAAGCCGGTGACCAGTGATTCGTAACATTTTGAAGTATTCAGAAAAGTCCGAACTTTGAGAAAAAATCTGAATTTTGAGAAAAAATCTGAATTTTGTGATTTTGACAAAAACTCAGAAAAAGTAAGATAAAAAAAAAATCTGAATTTTTAGATTTTTGAGAAAAAGTCTA